>NC_135237.1:453556060-453856060 GCF_051348905.1 Ranitomeya variabilis
ACCAAGATAGATCTTCGTGGTGCGTATAACCTTGTGCGTATTAAGCAGGGTGATGAATGGAAAACTGCATTTAATACGCCCGAAGGCCATTTTGAGTACTTGATGATGCCTTTTGGACTTTCTAACGCTCCTTCTGTCTTTCAGTCCTTTATGCACGACATCTTGCGCGAATATCTGGATAAATTTATGATTGTGTATCTGGATGATATTCTGTTTTTTTCGGATGATTGGGAGTCCCATGTTAAGCAGGTCAGGATGGTGTTTCAGGTCCTGCGTGCCAATGCTTTATTTGTGAAGGGCTCAAAATGTCTTTTTGGAGTCCAGAAGGTCTCTTTTTTGGGTTTCATTTTTTCTCCTTCTGCTATTGAGATGGACCCAGTCAAGGTTCAGGCTATTCATGACTGGACTCAGCCTACATCTGTTAAGAGTCTTCAGAAGTTCTTGGGTTTTGCTAATTTTTACCGTCGCTTCATCGCTAATTTTTCTGGTGTTGTTAAGCCATTGACGGATTTGACCAAGAAGGGTTCTGATGTTACTAATTGGTCTCCTGCGGCTGTGGAGGCCTTTCAGGAGCTGAAGCGCCGGTTTTCTTCGGCTCCGGTCTTATGTCAGCCAGACGTCTCCCTTCCTTTCCAGGTCGAGGTTGATGCTTCTGAGATTGGAGCGGGGGCTGTTTTGTCGCAGAGAAGCTCTGATAGCTCTGTGATGAAGCCATGTGCTTTCTTTTCAAGAAAGTTTTCGCCTGCCGAGCGGAATTATGATGTTGGTAATCGGGAGTTGTTGGCTATGAAGTGGGCATTTGAGGAGTGGCGACATTGGCTCGAGGGAGCTAAGCATCGTGTGGTGGTCTTGACTGATCACAAGAATTTGATTTATCTCGAGTCGGCCAAGCGGCTGAATCCTAGACAGGCTCGTTGGTCATTGTTTTTCTCTCGTTTTGATTTCGTGGTCTCATACCTGCCTGGTTCGAAGAATGTGAAGGCTGATGCTCTTTCTAGGAGTTTTGTGCCTGACTCTCCTGGTGATTCAGAGCCAGCTGGTATCCTCAGAGAAGGGGTGATTTTGTCTGCCATCTCCCCAGATTTGCGACGAGTGCTGCAGGAGTTTCAGGCGGATAGACCTGACCGTTGTCCACCGGAGAGACTGTTTGTCCCGGATAGATGGACCAGCAGAGTTATTTCCGAGGTTCATTCTTCGGTGTTGGCAGGCCATCCTGGGATTTTTGGTACCAGAGATTTGGTGGCTAGGTCCTTCTGGTGGCCTTCCTTGTCGCGGGATGTGCGTTCCTTTGTGCAGTCTTGTGCAATTTGTGCTCGGGCTAAGCCTTGCTGTTCTCGTGCCAGTGGCTTGTTGTTACCTTTGCCTGTCCCGAAGAGGCCATGGACGCACATTTCCATGGATTTTATTTCAGATCTCCCTGTCTCTCAGAGAATGTTGGTCATTTGGGTGGTGTGTGATCGTTTTTGTAAAATGGTCCATTTGGTGCCCCTGCCTAAGTTGCCTTCCTCCTCCGAGTTGGTTCCTCTGTTTTTTCAAAATGTGGTTCGTTTGCAGGGGATCCCTGAAAATATTGTTTCCGACAGAGGATCCCAGTTTGTGTCTAGATTTTGGCGGACCTTTTGTGCTAAGAGGCATTAATTTGTCTTTTTCGTCGGCCCTCCATCCTCAGACGAATGGCCAAACCGAGCGCACTAATCAGACTTTGGAAACCTATTTAAGATGTTTTGTTTCTGCTGATCAGGACGACTGGGTGACTTTTTTGCCATTGGCCGAGTTTGCCCTTAATAATCGGGCTAGTTCTGCTACTTTGGTTTCGCCTTTTTTTTGTAATTCAGGGTTTCATCCTCGTTTTTCCTCGGGTCAGGTGGAGCCTTCTGACTGTCCTGGAGTGGATGTTGTGGTGGATAGGTTGCATCAGATTTGGAATCATGTGGTGGACAATTTGAAGCTGTCACAAGAGAAGGCTCAGCGCTTTGCCAACCGCCGTCGCTGTGTGGGTCCCCGACTTCGCGTTGGGGATTTGGTGTGGTTGTCTTCTCGCTTTGTTCCTATGAAGGTCTCCTCTCCTAAGTTTAAGCCTCGGTTTATCGGTCCTTATAAGATTTTGGAAGTCCTTAACCCTGTGTCATTTCGTTTGGACCTCCCAGCATCGTTTGCTATTCATAATGTGTTCCATCGGTCGTTGTTGCGGAGGTATGTGGTGCCTGTGGTTCCTTCGGTTGAGCCTCCTGCCCCTGTGCTGGTTGAGGGAGAATTGGAATACATGGTGGAGAAGATCTTGGATTCTCGTATTTCTAGACGGAGGCTTCAGTATTTGGTTAAGTGGAAAGGCTATGGTCAGGATGATAATTCCTGGGTTGTCGCCTCTGATGTTCATGCGGCCGATTTGGTTCGTGCCTTCCATGTGGCTCACCCTGATCGCCCTGGGGGTTTTGATGAGGGTTCGGTGACCCCTCCTCAAGGGGGGGGGTACTGTTGTGAACTCCGTTTTCAGGCTCCCTCTTGTGGTCACAGATGGTATTGTGTGACTTTGGTTTTTTGGCTCCCCCTGGTGGTTTGGTTTATTATCCTGCGGGTCTGGCTGGATCAGCTGCCTCGTTATTCACCAGGGAGGCTCCTATTTAGCTCTGCTTCACTTCCACTTGTTGCCGGCTGTCAATGTATTCAGTGCTATTCTGATTACTCCTGATTATCTCGTTTTCTGCCTCTTCAAGATAAGCTAAGTTCTGTTTGAATATTTTTTGCTCATCTGCCTGCAATATGATTTCTGTGTATGATGAGTCTAGTCCAGCTTGCTAATATGTGATTTCTTTTTGCTGGTAAGCTCTGGGGTACGGAGTTGCTTCCCCCCCCACCACCGTTAGTTGGTGCGGGGGCTCAAGCAATCTCTGCGTGGATATTTTGAATAGGGTTTTTTATTGACCGCACAGTTCCCTTCCTATTTTCTGCTATCTAGTATTAGCGGGCCTCATTTGCTAAATCTGATTTCATCTCTGCGTTTGTGCTTTCCCCTTAACTCACCGTTAATATTTGTGGGGGGCTATTCTATATCTTTGGGGTCATTCCACTGAGGCAAGAGAGGACTTTCTTTCCCTCCAGGAATAGTCAGTTTCTCAGGCCGTGAAGAGACGTCTAGGATTTTTAGGTAACGTTCCACGGCTGCCTATAGTTGTGTGCGGATAGGATCAGGTTGCGGTCAATCTAGTTACCACTTCCCCAGAGCTAGTAGTCTGTTCAGTTACTTAGCTAGTCCGACCTGCGATCCTTGCCACTAGGATCATAACACGCATCCACCGCAGCTGAAGGATCTGAACTCCTTGGAGCCACTGGCGGAAGAGCCGAGCCTACATATCCCGACCACGGAGCCAGCAGATGCGGAGCCATGGAGAGCGGAGCCACATTGGGAGGCCGACTTGGAGGAACCGCAGTCCGGGCTGCAGCCGATTCCAGCGTCCTCGTCAACGGAACGGATCGACATCGGTGGAATCACATCAGACGCAGGTATGGAAGATGCCCCTGCTCCCCTGACCGATCCTGCTCCCCCGACCGATCCCGCTCCCGCGACCGCTCCTCATCCCAACAGTAACCGCCTCTTCTCGGTTGAGCGGGTGATCCTCACCCCCGACGCGATGGGGAAGCTGGTACCTCCACTACCGACCAAGATGGGGGAACCCATAGACGTGGGCCCAGACGGGGTGATCCTCCGGTGGGACACCCCCTGGGACGAGCCGGATGGAGCTCGGGGGGAAGGCCTCACCCTTGCTGTGCTCACTTGGGAACAGTATAAACAATGTCTGATCCTACATTGGAAAAACCGAAACGAGACAGAACAGCCTGATACGCCAAAAATGCAACGCGGAAAGCCTGCGCACGGCAGGAAAGACGTGGTAAAGCGGGGAACTGTGCTGGCCTTCCACCCGAAGAGGGGTTAGGGCTCCATACAGGAACCGGGGCTACCGACTGACGTCTTCGTTACTAGTTACAACGTGAAAACTCCCTGCTGCAACCAATATGGTGACCCATTGCAAAGAGGGGATCAGGTGACCTACACCCACCACCGGAGTGCACAAGGATGGTTCGCTCGGAACGTCCAACGATGTGAGCCTGAGGGAGCGTCACCTGTTACCCCGATCATGATTGATCCGGACTTGACAGATCTTGTTACTATCACCACCGTACGCCTTGTAGCGGCTACCGAACTTGCAAGCAGGGTTAGCCTTCAAATCCAGACACCGGGTGATCTGACTGCACCCGAGAGACCAACCGCCGGTACTGACATTGCATCAGCCGGGGACCCAGGACCGAAGCTACCAGAAAATGAGTAAGCAAGAATGCTTTATCGATTGTAAATAGTTAACTGTTTCTGCTGTTTTGCTGCTAAAACCCATCTAGGGTTATTCTTAAAGGGATCCCTTTGTTGACCCGGGATCCCTATTGCTTTTTGTTTGTTTTCTACTTTTGCCCCAGTTATCAAGAGACTGCCGAATCATGGACGGTGAATGATTCACAAACTGATGTTGTAAATAGTTTGCACCTTCTTAAAGGTGCTCTCTACTGGTTTTACATAAAGAAAGGACTCTTTGCGAAGAAACTGTTCCTAGAAACAGCACCGGAGTCCTAACTGCGAACAGACTTGCAGCTTGAGAAGTTGCACTACCTCATAGAGACTTGGTCCCCTCTTAAAGGGAATGTTCACATATTGCACTTACGAACAGTGTTGCCTTAAGATGGTAAAATGGCAATAATGTCTTGAAAGAAGAAGTTAAATGTAGCTAACTAGTTGATTGTAAGAAATGTTTAATGATGTTGATAGAAGAATGAGGACAGAAAGTGAACCCGTACGGGGTTAGTCAGTGAGTCCTAGGAGCCATACAGAGATGGCTCAGTGATCCTGAACTGAAAGATGGATGATAAGTTCTATACTGTGTATAGTAGCGGAAAGGCAGTAGGCCCGGGCGGAAAGGGGCGGTCCTGTAACAGAAAGGAGAGGCAGCAGGCCTGGAGCAGTTAGGACAGGCGGTCCTGCAGATGTAAAGAAGGAGAATGCAGAAAAGTTGATTAGCCTTATAGTGTTTTATAAGAAGGTCTTTAGTGGATTCAGCGAGTACGTCCTTAAAGGCAAAGTTAAATTATTGTTCAAAAATTTTGCACTTAGTAGAATACCCGGTTGGGTAAGAAAAGTTATTCATAGTAAGTTATTTAAAAGTATTTAACCATGTTTGTAACGTTCAAGTGTCCTCACCTCCCATAAAGGGAAGCTCTGTTAAAAAGTTGACTTGTACTTGCATTTTCAAAATTGTATGTCTTTTCGCTGACATGTATTGTTGTTTTCTTCCCAGTCCAGGAGTACTGGATTTAACCGGGGGGGAGTGCAGCGCCCCAGAGTCCTGGTCATTGCAGGACTGTTGCTCCGCCACTAAGGGGGGCTATGGTACGTCTGATGGCACTGAAGGAGTTCATCTGACCAGGTATCACATATACCAATACATTTCACAGTCTGGCCTCCAGGGGGAGCTAAGGGTTCTATGTATTAGGCCACTCCTCACAGTCTGGTAAAACTGGGGGTTAGGCAGGAAGTTAGATGAGAAAGCTGACTGGGTTGGAACCAGGCAACACCTTGTGGCAGAGGGTGTTGTATGGGAAGATTCGGAGGGGTCCCTGTCAGGGGTGGGATCCTGAAAGAGGCCTAGCAACCAGAGAGAACGTTACGGGGACCGCGCCTGCACGATATAGCGGTGGTACCCCAAGGAAGGACAAAAAGCGAGGTTTATTGTGCTGAGTGAGAAACGAGATCAACGCAACAAGGAGAATACCAGTAGGAGTCGTGCTGTGAGACCGAGGCAACATCCTATTGAGGAGCAAATAACCGGTGGCTGGAACGCCGAGGAAGTATAGAGCTCCAGGCATTACTTCAAACCTACGGCAGGGCAGTGAGTTATAGGCTGGCTGTCTCACCCAAATCACCTACGAAGACATAGGGGGCAACATTTGGAGAGGGGCGACTCTAGGGTCCCGGAAGAGCTCCGAGCCTACCCGTCATACGGGTGGGTCCTAGCCATATCATCTGGGGGGACGAAGAAGAAGAACATCAGAATCGAGTTGTGAGGGAACACGAGAAACAGGCACAACAGTTGTGGGGACTATCCCGTAAGCGCAGCAGGGGAGGACCACAACACACAAGAGCTAGAAGGTAGGCACAGATTTCCACATGCAAAGGGAACTCTGGAGGTGCCATCGGTCCGGCCGGACTTGCGTAGCCTGGTTAACCGTACTTCGGACTGAGGACTGTGAGACCTTCAGTAAAGAGGTAAAGAGACTGCAACCTGGTGTCCTCGTTATTTACTGCGACCTGCACTGCACAGCACGATAACACCCTCCTACACCTCTACCTTCATTGTACGCCCCTCAGCAGGGTCACGGACCGGGTCTAGCCACCGTGACAACCCCAGAACAGAGACTCAGAGGCCCGGTACCGGGTACCCCTCCGCCCTGCGGCAGTGGGGGCGCTACACTAGCGATTTAAAAATTGGTCCGATTTTGATGCAGGAGAGTCGGACGAGTGCATTGCAATTGTCATGCGAGTGCCATGCGTTTTTTGTGTGATTACAATCCGATTTTTCACACCTAGCATCCAATTTACATCAATGCAGTACGATTGCTATCAGACTGCAATGCGATTTTTAACATGAGCTTTTACATAGAGAAATTCTTTAAATCATTTACACATCATTTTAAAACGAAATATTCATCAAAACATATATATACAATACAGACCAAAAGTTTGGACACACTCATTTAAAGATTTTTCTGTATTTTCATGACTATGAAAATTGTACATTCACACTGAAGGCATCAAAACTATGAATTAACACATGTGGAATTATATACTTAACAAAAAAGTGTGAAACAACTGAAATTATGTCTTATATTCTAGGTTCTTCAAAGTAGCCACCTTTTGCTTTGATGACTGCTTTGCACACTCTTGGCATTCTCTTGATGAGCTTCAAGAAGTAGTCACCGGGAATGGTCTTCCAACAATCTTGAAAGAGTTCCCAGAGATGCTCAGCACTTGTTGGCCCTTTTGCCTTCACTCAGCTCACCCCAAACCATCTCGATTGGGTTCAGGTCTGGTGACTGTGGAGGCCAGGTCATCTGGCGTAGCACCCCATCACTCTCATTCTTGGTCAAATAGCTCGTACACAGCCCAGAGGTGTGTTTGGGGTCATTGTCCTGTTGAAAAATATATGATGGTCCAACTAAATGCAAACCGGATGGAATAGCATGCTGCTGCAAGGTGCTGTGGTAGCCATGCTGGTTCAGTATACCTTCAATTTTGAATAAATCCCCAACAGTGTCACCAGAAAAGCACCCCCACACCATCACACCTCCTCCATGCTTCACAGTGGGAACCAGGCATTTAGATTCCATCCATTCATCTTTTCTGCGTCGCACAAAGACACGGTGGTTGGAACCAAAGATCTCAAATTTGGACTCATCAGACCAAAGCACAGATTTCCACTGGTCTAATGTCCATTCCCTGTGTTCTTTAGCCCAAACAAGTCTCTTCTGCTTGTTGCCTGTCCTTAGCAGTGGTTTCCTGGCAGCTATTTTACCGTGAAGGCCTGCTGCACAAAGTCTCCTCTTAACAGTTGTTGTAGAGATGTGTCTGCTGCTAGAACTCTGTGTGGCATTGACCTGGTCTCTAATCTGAGCTGCTGCTAACCTGCGATTTCTGAGGCTGGTGACTCAGATAAACTTATCCTTAGAAGCAGAGGTGACTCTTGGTCTTCCTTTCCTGGGGCGGTCCTCATGTGAGCAGGTTTCTTTGTAGCACTTGATGGTTTTTGCCACTGCACTTGGTGACACTTTCAAAGTTTGCCCAATTTTTCGGACTGACCTTCATTTCTTAAAGTAATGATGGCCACTCGTTTTTCTTAGCTGCTTTTTTCTTGCCATAATACAAATTCTAACAGTCTATTCAGTAGGACTATCAGCTGTGTATCCACCAGACTTCTGCACAACACAACTGATGGTCCCAACCACATTTATAAGGCAAGATATCCCACTTATTAAACCTGACAGGGCACAAGTGTGAATTGAAAACCATTCCCGGTGACTACCTCTTGAAGCTCATCAAGAGTGTGCAAAGCAGTCATTATAGTTTTGATGCCTTCAGTTTGAATGTACAATTTTCATAGTCATGAAAATACAGAAAAAATTTTAAAGGAGAAGGTGTGTCCAAACTTTTGGTCTGTACTGTACACTGTAAATATAATCCATATCTGGGGTATATACAGTTTACAAGCAGGAGCGCTGCTAATGCGACCGCTCCCGGCTGTAAACTACTGGGGAATGAATGAAATGCTGGGAATCGGATTGAATTTGTCCGATTTCATTGCAAGTGGGCATGAGCCCTTTTAGACTGAGTATTAGAAGAACAATCTGAGTGTATACTTAGTATATGCAATACTTATTGTCATGGTTGCCGCACCTCCATCTCTTTCGCAGCATACTTACCCGTCCCGGCGTGCTTCTTCCTCTGCCGCCGCTTCGGCTTGGTCCTCCTCCGGCTCCCGGCATGTCCATCTGCTCCTGCGCGCTCCTGGTCTGTCTGCTTGCGGCTGGGACTCCTCACTTCCGGTCTTCTCGCTGGCTCTTGGTTCCCGGATGCGGCGCATGCGCACTCCTTCCTCCTTTTCTTAATGTCGGTGACTTCCTGACCCAGAAGTTCTAGGTATGCTTCCTTTATTAGCTTGCCTCTCCCTCTGACCAATTTTCTGCTTGTCTTTTGTACTTCACGTTAGACTCGGGTCCCTCTCCTCTCTGAGCTTGTTAGGTTTTCCGCCAGTCTATTCTGTATACTTCCTGACTCCCTGCCCAGTGCTCTCCTTCCCAGTTTTCCTCTCCTTGGTCCCTTTTATTGCCCACGGTCCTTCCGTGTCTATTCCCACTTTATTCCATTTCTCCCAGCCTCTCCTTTGTGTTCTCCCTCCGTCTCCTCTTCCTGTGCCAGTTCAGTCTCCCCTGGTACCTCCTGCTTCCTCCACCTTTCTCCTCACCTTCCTCTTGTGCTTCTCCTTCACCCTGTCCCTGGGTATCAGCATCCACGGCGATAGTCTCCTTTGGGCCTGCCCCTGACACTCCCTGTATAGGGGGTGGTCTACCAGGTCAGCTCACCCTGAGGAGGTTCGTTGCCATGGTCTACCGGGTTCACCCTAGGAGTTCCGCTAATCCTTACACTTATCTTCACAGATCCAAATAACAACATTACAGCAATTGTTTGTCCAAAGCACCTTCATAAAATTCACCAATCCCATGAACCCATATGGTCCTGGCTACACGGCAATATGTCGCATTTCTGCATCGAACCCAATCATTTCCTATCATGACACAATGCAACCTCCAATATGTTGGATTTTCTGTTGGTGGCTGCAAGTCACACGTGACTCACTTGCTGTAGACTTTCACAGCTTTAAGGTTTAAAGAAAAACAAGTTTATCAAGTTCAACCTATAAACTAACATGTTCATCTAAAGGAAGGCAAAACCCCATGGGGCAGAGGCTAATTGCCCCATATTAGCGGAAAAATTTCTTCCAGACTTAACATATAACAATCAGACTAGTTCCCTGGTTCAGCGTCCTATCACATAATCTCATCTCCTTGACCTGTGATATTATAATTATCAAGTAAGCCATCCAGGCCCTCCTCGTACTTTTGTAGTGAATCAAATACTATAACATCTTACGGCAGAGAGTTCCATAGTCTCACTGCTCTTACAGTAAAGAATCTGCATCTCTGATTATGATTAAGCATTCTTTCCTCTAGATGTAGAGGATGCCCCCTTGTCTCTGTTGCAAATCTCTGTTCTGTTCCTTCATATATTTGTACTTTGTGATATCACCCCTAAGCCTTCATTTTTCCAAACTAAATAACCCCAAGTTTAATAACCTGTCTTAGTATTTCCAGGGTATAGCAGTCTACAAAAAAGCTGTCCTCGGGGAAAAAGGTACTGTTTCTTTACTCTCCACAGTACATATTCATATCCTGTCATACAGGTATTTACTGCTCTCTCCTGGTTCTTTTTTATAACGCTCCCTTGTGTTTAACTTTCACTATTGTTGACCTCAGCCTTAGATTCTTTCTTTTGTTCCAAATGTTATTATGGTATGACATTATTTTCTATTGGCCTTATATTGAGATTATTTGTATTTTCACAGTTTCCATATTTTCTTGGTATATGATGAAGATTCCACTTGATCTTGTCAAGTGGTATGTGATGTCTCATTTGTTTTTTTCTAGGATTAATTTTCCACAATTCTTATTTGACCAGTTGTTGATTAATTTGTGATGATATTTGTCATATATTTGGCATTTCTTATTTTATCTGCTATATTTTGTAGATAATTACCTTGACAAAGGCCATATGGCCAAAACGTTGGTACTGTTTGACTGGTCATATGAATAAACTTTTTTGGCATTGATATCTGTTTTATTGCCTCGGGTTCTTCTATATTACTGTCTTAGTATTTGTCACGCTGTGATGGTCTTCGGTAAAGAAGGGGGGCCTCAAACTGCCCTTAGAACTGGGACCCCAACTATCTGTCCAAGGGATACTCTTGCAGGTAGAGAGGCCTGAGTCTTCGACCTTGCTATGCTCCTGTTAAAGGGACTCTGTCACCCCCTCCAGCCGTTATAAACTAAAAGAGCCACCTTGTGCAGCAGTAATGCTGCATTCTAACAAGGTGGCTCTTTTAGTTTGTGGTGCAGTTATAGCCAAAATAAAGAGTTTTATAATTTCGCCCAAATACCTATCTTTAGCCCTGGAGGCAGGTCTTAACCCCTCTGCTGCAACCGCCACACTTCAGTCACTCAAATCTTCTTCGGCGCCGGGCGCCGCCTCCTCCGCGCTATTTTCCACTCAAATCCAGGATTAAGACCTGCCTCCAGGGCTAAAGAGAGGTATTTTGGCGAAATTATAAAACGCTTTATTTTGGCTATAACTGCACCACAAACTAAAAGAGCCACCTTGTTAGAATGCAGCATTACTGCTGCACAAGGTGGCTCTTTTAGTTTATAATGGCTGGAGGGGGTGACAGAGTCCCTTTAAACTCTGATCTGTCCTCTCCCCCACCCCACGAGGCCTGATACAGAAATATAAAGCAAACAAGACAAAAGACAAAACGGGGATAACCGAAAGCAACAAACATACAAACACTCACCACAGGTAAAGAGGTACAGGTGCTTCTCACAAAATTAGGATATCATCAAAAAGTTCATTTATTTCAGTTCTTCAATACAAAAAGTGAAACTTCTATATTATATAGAGTCATTACAAACAGAGTGATCTATTTCAAGTGTTTATTTCTGTTAATGTTGATGATTATGGCATACAGCCAATGAAAACCCAAAAGTCATTATCTCAGTAAATTAGAATACTTTATAACACCATCTTGAAAAAGGATTTTAAAATCCGAAATGTTGGCCCACTGAAATGTATTTTCAGTAAATGCTCTCGATACTTGGTTAGGGCTCCTTTTGCATCAATTACTGCATCAATGCGGCATGGCATGGAGGCGATCAGCCTGTGGAGCTGCTGAGGTGTTATGGAAGCCCAGGTTGCTTTCATAGCAGCCTGTAACAACTCTGCTGGCATCACGGCACGGCCTCTCATCTCTCACACTATCTTACCCACTGCTCCATGCCATGATGTGGTTTCTGTTTCTCGCCAGCTTCATATTCCGTGTCTCTGCTCTCTGCATGCTTCCTGGCTGTGTGCATAGGGGGGCGGCGCCTGAACTCTCTGGTTCTTATAGGAATCAGGTACATCTGTCTAATTTGTTCCTGACCAATTGCCAGGAGGCCTCCAGTATTTAGTGCAGCTCCACCCAGTGGACTGGGCCTGTGCAATGTGTTAGCTCAGTTTGTATTTTGCTTCTGAGTTTGCCAGGCCTTGCTCTGAGTTACTCCCTCTCTGGAGGCTTTTCTCTGTCTTATTGCCTTGATCTTGTTGTCAGCCCTCCAGGAGGCAATATATCCTGGTCCCTGTGTCTTTGTCCTTGTTTCTTGTCTTGTTCCATTTGCTTGTCTGAACTTAGTCTTATCTCGGTCTCCTTGTCTGTGGCTTCCTTCCCTGCTGTGTCTTTCCTCGTGTTCTCAGTCTGCTTACACTCCGCACTCTTGCGGCTCTGCCTGTTCTGTACCTTTCTGGCTTTACTTCTGCTCCGCACTCCTGCGGTTCTGCTCCTTTCTACTCTGCTTATCTTCTGCTGCTGCAGTAGGGTCTTGCTGCAGCTCCTCTCTGCATTCCTTGTGGCTCTGCTCTGCTTAGCTTCTGCAGTAATTTCTTGCTGCAGCTCCTCTCCACATTCCTTGTGGCTCCGCTCTGCTTAGCTTCTGCTGCTGCAGTACTCTTGCTGCAGCTCCTCTCCATATTCCTTGTGGTTCTGCTCTGCTTAGCTTTTATTGCTGCGCTATCTCTTGCTGCTCTACCGCTCCTATCCGCAGCCTTGCGGTTCTCTTCCTGTGTGAACAGGTCCCAATCTGTTCCTTCATTCTCCTTTTCTTCTGGCTTGTTTCCGTTCCTGCACCTCCTGTGTGAACAGGTCCCTACCTGTTCCGCCTTACTTCATATCCGTTCCTGCACCTCCTGTGTGAACAGGTCCCTACCTGTTCCTCCATACTACAGATCCGTACCTACACCTCCAGTGTGAACAGGTCCCTACCTGTTCCTTCATACACCACATCAACCAGCCTTGTGTTCTCTGTCGTGCCCGCCAGCCTTGTATTCTCTGCCGTGTCTCTGCCAGCCCTGTGTCTCAGCTGTGCCAACCTACTCGTCTGAGTTTCAGCTGTGCTCTTCTGCCAGTCCTGCCTGATGCCTCAACCAATCCTGGTGTTCCTGTCTCCCAAGTGGGATCAGCAGCCACAGCCAGACACCACCCTGGAGTAGCACCTGGCAGCTGCCTGCTGCACAAGCCTGACCTCACCAACAGAGGCTCCAGTGAAAACCCAGGCAGCTGTCATAGTCACGCCCCTTCCAGGGTAGTCTGGTTTATGGCTCAGTGGGGCCGCAAACCCCCCGAAGCTCATGCCCACCAGTCAGGGCATGAGCGTGACAGTTTGCACAGGCCATGGCCTCCGCTGTATCCCATGTCTTACCGCTCGCAGAGCATGATGAACTTTTTTCCTGCCCGTATGAGCAACCTGAAAAATTTGTTCCACCAAGGGTGGTTCACATTGAAGAGACTTCTGACCCAATTAGTCTCTAATGCTCTATTCAAGCAACTTCTGGCCTATGAGGAGGAGCACGACCCAGCAGACCCACCTAGGTTCTATGGGAATCCAGAAGAATGCCAAAGCTTCCTGGAACAGTGCTTGCGCTGCATCCTGCTGAATGCAGCTTGTTTCCCCTCTGACTGGGTTAAGGTGGGTTACATTATGTCCTACCTAGCAGGAGATGCTTTATTATGGATTTGTCCCCTCTGGGAAGCAGGGGATCCTATCGTCATGAACCTTGGGGCCTTCCGTAGAGTCTTTGACAAGCCTCGTCCTGCTGCTCCTGTGAAGTCTTCCCCATCTAGTTCCGAGAGGCGCTCCAGACGGGCGAAACCCGTGAAGAAACCCCCATGTCAAGCCATGACCGTCTGTGACCCTCCAGTTCCTCTACCCATTAAAGCAGCTACTCAAATAGAACCCAAAATAACTGTCAAGAGTGTACTGGCAAAGCACCAGTCTAAGACCAGTCGTAAAAAGGGCTTACTGTATTGCTGCGGTTGTGAGGAACACCTGGACTGTCTCTGTCCAAAGGATCTAAAGCTTCAGAACCTTGGGCCAGTAGGAGAGACTGCCCTCGGTGAGATTAACTCCCTTCCGTTAAAGTCTGTGTCTGTTCCGGTGCCTAGTGGGAGCTTTGGTCCTGCAGATGTATTCAAGCTGCTAACCAGACGAAGTCTAAGTGTGGTTCCTATTCCACTGCTCCAGAATCCTGTGAAGGTGTTTGTTGATGGTCGAGCCCTACTTATGAACAGTCCAGTGTCGAAGGGACAACTACAGCTCCAAATCGGAGCATTATATGCAAAGAAATTTGTTTTCCACTTGTTGACCAGTCCGCCCGTCGGTCGTTCTGAGCCGGATACTCTGCTGCCCGTTCTGGTCCGAAGACCCAGTGTGGTTCTGCATTTGGAACTGTCAAGTCTCCAGAGTTTTCTTGTTCCTGAACTGCAAGGTCAATCTACAGTGTTGACATTCTCTCCACCTGATCAGCTGGCTATTGAGTCACAGTGTGCTGACCTTACTGAAGTAAAGGAAGCAGTGGCACCCTCTCCGCACACCTCCAGAGACCAGTTCCCAGGAAAATCCCTGTTGCTTAAAAAATTTGCTCTGAACTTTGGGAAGAAGATGCTTCCTGTAATGATGCCTTCGGATTCCATGTGGCAGGTGGATGAAGAAGTTGAAGCTGAAGCTCTTGCATCTCTGTTCTTCACCAATCCGGAGGAAGAAATTGTCCAGTTTTGTCAGAGTAACTGGCTGATGGGGCTTCCTAAATGTATGTCTTCTGTTTCCAAGTGGCTACTTGCTGATAATACTAAGACAGAGACTTAAGGTACCTTCACACTAAACAATATCGCTAGCGATCCGTGACGTTGCAGCGTCCTGGCTAGCGATATCGTTGAGTTTGACAGACAGCAGCGATCAGGATCCTACTGTGATATCGCTGGTCGTTGGTTAAAGTTCAGAACTTTATTTGGTCGTCAGATCGCCGTGTATCGTTGTGTTTGACAGCAAAAGCAATGATACCAGCGATGTTTTACAATGGTAACCAGGGTAAATATCGGGTTACTAAGCGCAGGGCCGCGCTTAGTAACCCGATGTTTACCCTGGTTACCATCGTAAAAGTAAAAAAAACAAAGTACATACTCACATTCGCGTCCCCCGGCGTCCGCTTCCTGCACTGACTGAGTGCCGGCCGTAAAGTAAAAGCACAGCACAGCGGTGACGTCACCGCTCTGCTGTTAGGGCCGGCACTCACAGTCAGTGCAGGGAAGTGGACGCTGGGCACCGGAATGTGAGTATGTACTGTTTGTTTTTTTACATTTTACACTGGTAACCAGGGTAAACATCGGGTTACTAAGCGCGGCCCTGCGCTTAGCAACCCGATGTTTACCCTGGTTACCCGGGGACCTCGGCATCGTTGGTCGCTGGAGAGCTGTCTGTATGACAGCTCTCCAGCGACCACAGAGCGACGCTGCAGCGATCGGCATCGTTGTCTGTATCGCTGCAGCGTCGCTTAGTGTGAAGGTACCTTTACTCATTCTCTAATCTAGAAGAGGAGGTCCAGTTTTTTTCAGGGTACTAGGCTGAAGATGTTTCCTGTATGTATGCCTCCAGCTTCCATCTGGCTATTGGGTGAAGATCCCAAGATAGAAGTGATCTCATCTCTGCTTTCCACCAGTTAAAGGAGGAGGTTCAATTTTCTTGTGATGATGGGCTTAAGTTGGATCCAGTGAAGGTGTCTTCAGTTTCCAAAGAATCGGATTATGTTGAGGTCAAATCAGAAGCTTCCAAGTCCCTGCTTTCAGTCAACCAGGTGAAAGACGTCCTGTCCCTTGTATCTTCTGTGTGGGAAGCTGATCTTATTGGACTCAAAGAGACTGGGCAACCTGAGATCTCTAATGTCTCATCTACCTCATTCTACCAGAGGAATGTTGTGATGGTTCTGACTGTGTGCTCCTATCTTTCTTCTACAAGTTATTCTGGCGGGCTTGAAGAAGAGGGGCCGTAAAAGGGGGGGTACTGTAACAACTCTGCTGGCATCACGGCATGGCCTCTCATCTCTCACACTATCTTACCCACTGCTCCATGCCATAATGTGGTTTCTGTTTCTCGCCAGCTCCATATTCCGTGTCTCTGCTCTCTGCATGCTTCCTGGCTGTGTACATAGGGGGCGGCGCCTGAACTCTCTGGTTCTTATAGGAATCAGGTGCATCTGTCTAATCTGTTCCTGACCAATTGCCAGGAGGCCTCCAGTATTTAGTGCAGCTCCACCCAGTGGACAGGGCCTGTGCAATGTGTTAGCTCAGTTTGTGTTTTGCTTCTGAGTTTGCCAGGCCTTGCTCTGAGTTACTCCCTCTCTGGAGGCTTTTCTCTGTCTTATTGCCTTGATCTTGTCCGCCCTCCAGGAGGCAGTATATCCTGGTCCCTGTGTCTTTGTCCTTGTTTCTTGTCTTGTTCCATTTGCTTGTCTGAACTTAGTCTTATCTCGGTCTCCTTGTCTGTGGCTTCCCTCCCTGCTGTGTCTTTCCTCGTGTTCTCAGTCTGCTTACACTCCGTACTCTTGCGGCTCTGCCTGTTCTGTACCTTTGTGGCTTTACTTCTGCTCCGCACTCCTGCGGTTCTGCTCCTGTCTACTCTGCTTATCTTCTGCTGCTGCAGTAATGTCTTGCTGCAGCTCCTCTCCACATTCCTTGTGGCTCCGCTCTGCTTAGCTTCTGCTGCTGCAGTACTGCTGCAGCTCCTCTCCATATTCCTTGTGGTTCTCTGCTTAGCTTTTATTGCTGCGCTATCTCTTGCTGCTCTACCACTCCTATCCGCAGCCTTGCGGTTCTCTTCCTGTGTGAACAGGTCCCAATCTGTTCCTTCATTCTCCTTTTCTTCTGGCTTGTTTCCGTACCTGCATCTCCTGTGTGAACAGGTCCCAACCTGTTCCTTCATACCTCATTCCTTTCTGCTTGTTTCCTTTCCTGCACCTCCTGTGTGAACAGGTCCCTACCTGTTCCTTCTTACTTCATATCCGTTCCTGCACCTCCTGTGTGAACAGGTCCCTACCTGTTCCTCCATACTACAGATCCATACCTACACCTCCAGTGTGAACAGGTCCCTACCTGTTCCTTCATACACCACATCAACCAGCCTTGTGTTCTCTGTTGTGCCCGCCAGCCCTGTGTTCTCTGCCGTGTCTCTGCCAGCCCTGTGTCTCAGCCGTGCCAGCCTACTCGTCTGAGTTTCAGCCGTGCTCTTCTGCCAGTCCTGCCTGATGCCTCAACCAATCCTGGTGTTCCTGTCTCCCAAGTGGGATCAGCAGCCACAGCCAGACACCACCCTGGAGTAGCACCTGGCAGCTGCCTGCTGCACAAGCCTGACCTCACCAACAGAGGCTCCAGTGAAAACCCAGGCAGCTGTCATAGTAACGCCCCTTCCAGGGTAGTCTGGTTTGTGGCACAGTGGGGCCACAAACCCCCCAGAGCTCACGCCCACCAGTCAGGGCGTGAGCGTGACACAGCCTTCACCTCATCTGCATTGTTGGGTCTGGTGTCTCTCATCTTCTTCTTCACAATACCCCATAACGGTTAAGGTCAGGCGAGTTTGCTGGTCAATCAAGCACAGTGATACTGTTGTTTTTAAACCAGGTATTGGTACTTTTGGCAGTGTGGACAGGTGCCAAATCCTACTGGAGAATGAAATTTCCATCTCCAAAAAGCTTGTGGGCAGAGGGAAGCATGAAGTGCTCAAAAATTTCCTGGTAGACGGCTGCGCTGACTTTGGTCTTGATAAAACACCGTGGACCTACACCAGCAGTTGATACGGCTCCCCAAACCATCACTGATTGTGAAAACTTCACATGAGACCTCAAGCAGCTTGGATTGTGTGCCTCTCCACTCTTCCTCCAGACTCTGGGAACTTGATTTCAAAATGAAATGCAACATTTACTTTAATCTGAAAACAACACCTTGGACCACTGAGTAATAGTCCAGGTCTTTTTCTCCTCAGCTCAAGTAAGACACTTCTGGCGTTATCTTTTGGTCATGAGTGGCTTAACACAAGGAATGCAACACTTGTAGCCCATGTCCTGGATACATCTGTTTGTGGTGGCTCTTGAAGCAATGACTCCAGGAGCAGTCCACACCTTGTGAATCTCCTCCAAATTTTTGAATGGCCTTTCTTAACATTCCTTTCAAAGCTGCAGTTATCCCAGTTTCTTGTGCATCTTTTTCTACCACACTTTTTCCTTCCACTCAACTTTCCATTAATATGCTTGGATACAGCACTCTGTGAACAGCCAGCTTCTTTAGCAATTACCTTTTGTGGCTTACCCTCCTTGTGGAGTGTGTCAATGGCTTCTTTCTGGACATCTGTCAAGTCAGGAGTCTTCCCTATTATTGTGGAACCTACTGAAACAGACTAAGGGACCTTTTAAAATGCTTAGGAAGCCTTTGCAGGAATTTATTGTTAATTATTCTAATCTAATGAGATAATGACCTGGGTTTTCATTGGCTGTAAGTCATAATCATCAACATTAGCAGAAATAAACACTTGAAATAGATCACTCTGTTTGTAATGACTCTATATGAGTTTGACTTTTTGTATTGAAGAACTGAAATAAATTAACTTTTTCATGATATTCTAATTTTGTGAGAAGCACCTGTATATAGGGAAGAATTGGAATGTAACAACCAAATGGGAATAAGACAATGAGGAGAGCATACACCCAAAACCAGCACGCAACAATCTCTAGTAACAACAACGATCTCCAATTCAGAACAGTGTCTCCAAGGAGCTAGGAATCAAAGCTTTCACTGGCCAAAAAGAGAAGGTCTGGCCAGGTTTTATAGTGAGAGGTAATGACCAGATCAGAAGCAGCTGAAAATGGAGCTGCAAGTTTCTGACCAGCATGAAAGGAAACCAAATCTATTTAATATGGGACATAAACACACAGGTTAAATGAAAGATCTTTGATTCAGAATATGTATCTTCTAAGCCCAGATCTCCCAGGAGGACATGACACACTTGTGACAGTATTGCAGTTCCCCCATTCCCCTAATAACCTTAGTCACTCTTTTCTGCAACTGCTCTAGTTCAGTTATGTCCTTGTTATGCACTGGAGACCAAAATTGTACATAGTCTTCTAAGTACGGCCGAACTTTTCTCGTCTTTTAACTCATCCAATTATTTTTATTTGCCTTTGCAGCAGCTGCCTGGCTCTGGTCATTAAAGTTCAGTTTACTGTCCATCCATATGCTTTTGTCTTTTTCAGTGATAGTTTTACCCATTGTTTTATGATTTAGTACTTAATTACCATATTTTCCGGCGTATAAGATGACTTTTTAACCCCTGAAAATCTTCTTAAAAGTCGGGTGTCATCTTGTACGCCGGGTGCAGACCAATGTGTATATGGTGGGTGGGGGGGGGAGTAGTCCCGATGATGGAGAGGGGGCGTCTCACAGGAAAGTGTGAGTGGAGTATCCCCCTATTACCTCATTGTGGCAGCGTGAGGTTTCTGTGCTGGTGAGCGGCGGCTCCTCTTTGTGCAGCGTCAGGGCTCTGTGCTGTGGGGCGGCGGTGGCGTATCTTAGTGCAGAGTCGGGGCTCCTCCGGCATCTCCTCAAAGCCCGGAGGCACCGGCAGCTCCATTGCTGCGATGCGGTGGCCTCCGGGAAAATGGCCGCTGGGGGCGGCGCATGCTCAGATTCAGATCTCGTCCGAGACAGTGTCCTGTCTTCCCGCTCAGACTGCTATTTGTTGGAGATCCCCCCATCAGTCAGGTGCCCTGAACTGCTCCGGTCAGAAACCTCTTCCCCCTGAAACAATGGTGAGAGCCGTGACAGTTCCGGCCCAGACATGCAAGGGGGGACCGTGAGCTTGGTTCTCCTCCCTACAGGTGTACAACAAACTGCAATTGCCATTCCTCAGCCCAAGCCTCCAGATTACATAAATTCTCTGTCATATTAAAGGGAACCTGTCACCCCCCAAAATAGACAGTGAGCTAAGCCCACCGGCATCAGGGGCTTATCTACAGCATTCTGTAAGAATTCGTAAGAAGATGGGAGGCGCTGGACCGGACCGCGACACCCATCGGACTGGACTGCAGCGGGAACACCCCTGGGTGAGCATACCTCCCAACTTTTGAAGATGGGAAAGAGGGACAAAGTTTGAGGCGCGCCGCGGTAAATTTTAGGCCACGCCTCTGACCAACACCCATTCATAATTAGTCACACCCATATCCACGTCCCAACCACACCCATTTAGCACTGCTGATCACACTGTTTCATATACAATAATTATAAACAAAAAAATATGGCCACACAGTGCTCCATACTGTATAATGGCCACACATGATGCCCCATACTGTATAATGGCCACACATGATGCTCAATACTGTATAATGGCCACACATGATGCTCCATACTGTATAATGAACACACATGACGCTCCATACTGTATAATGAACACACATGAAGCTCCATACTGTATAATAGCCGCACATGATGCTCCATACTGTATAATGGCCACACATGATGCTCCATACTGTATAATGACCGCACATGATGCTCCATACTGTATAATGGCCCCACATGATGCTCCATACTGTATAATGACTGCACATGATGCTCCATACTGTATAATGACCGCACATGATGCTCCATAATGCTAGGGCGGGAGGTGACCCAACTTTTATAAAAAAAAAATTAAAAAAACAGCCACAAACCTTGCTCAGGTGCCGCCCCCTGCATTGTCCCCGCCCTAGGCACGTAGTGCGGGACAATTAATGTCCCGCCCGGGATCACGGGGCTGACTGTCAAAATCAGGACAGTCCCGCGGGATCCGGGACGGTTGGGAGGTATGGGTGAGTATAATCTAACCTCTTTTTCTCATCTTTCAGGATACATCGGTACCAACCGCACATGATCCGCTTACTTCCCGCATGGTGGGCATAGCCCCATGCGGAAAGTAAGCGGATCAATGCATTCCTATGTGTGTGGAATTGCCACGATTCTGCAAAATTAATGAACATGCTGCATTTTTTTCCAAAATGCGTTTCCACCGTGGAAAAAAAACGCAGCATGTGCACAAAAATTTTGGATTGCATTCTAATGTATGCTTTTTTTAGTGGTTTTATTGTATTTTTATAGCGGAAAACCGCCGAAAAAACGTGAAAAATCCTGAACGTGTGCACACAGCCTAAATTAGCCTCCTCTGTGTTGATTACCTTGCAGAGTTTAGTTTCATTTGCAAATACTGACATTCTACAGACTTCAATACAAGTCACACGTGACTGTGACCTGCATGCGACTTATCTGCGATTTGGCCATTTTGTAACAGCAAAATCACAGCTCTAAAAAAAGTCATGAAACCGCAGGGTGAAAAGATGTTTGTGGTCGTTCGGCTTGTTAGGGAATTGCTGTTGCATGATACATGTTGTGTTTCCTCAGCTTATAGGTCACTTACATGCAAAACTAAAAAGTTATGACAGCATCCAGAGGTTCTTCAAAAAGTGGAACAATGTAATCTATCGGCAGCTTACAAACTGTGTGATGCTTTGACCAAATTTGTGTTCTACTTCTTTGTCAAGCCCAAATACCGTATATACTCTAGTATACAGTAAGTCGAGAATTTCAGCCCATTTTTTTAGGCTGAAATTGCCCCTCTCAGCTTATACTCGAGTCATTCCCAGGGGTCGGCAGGGGAGGGGGAGCGGCAGCTGTCTAATCATACTCACCTGCTCCTGGCACGGTCCCTGCAGTTCCCTGGTTCTCCGGGCGCTGACAGCTTCTTCCTGTATTGAGCGGTCACATGGTACCACTCATTACAGTAATGAATATGGACCCGACTCCACTCCCATAGGGGTGGAGCCGCATATTCATTACTGTAATGAGCGGTACCATGTGACCGCTCAATACAGGAAGAAGCTGCCAGGGATGTGCAGGGACCGCAACAGGAGCAGGTGAGTATGACTGGGGGCAGTGTGCGATAGTCACCTGTCCGCGTTCCACCGTCGGCGCCGCTGTGTCTTCTGCGTCCCCTGCAGTGACGCTCAGGTCAGAGGGCAGAAGCATCTCACTCAGGGCCCTCATCATCGTCTTCTTTGTCTTTTTTAGAGAAGAGGGGGGCCTTGGGATCGGATCCCCCGAAAGGGAAGGAGGACAACAAAAGCAAGAAGTAATAGAAAAGAATAAGATTATTAATCTCTCCTCTTATCCCCTAAATAATCTGGAAATGTCAGACTTGTCCAGGGGTCTCTCGTTTGTTCCTACAAATCAGTTTGACGAGTTTGGTTGGGTTAAGGATGTTAATTTGTTTGTCAGAAAAATTAGATGGAAAAAGTTCTTTAAAACCCATGATCGAGCTGATTGTGAATCCTTGGGGGTTAGTGAGGAAGACCTACCAAGTGTGAGGAACCTGACTGATTTTTTGAGGGAAAATGAGAGACCGCTGGACTTGGGCCCGTTCACTGATCTTAAACCTAAAAGCAAAAGGATGCCCCCTCAGGAAGGTCATGATAGTATTGAGATATTCCTAAGATTAGTGGTAGAAGATTTGGAGAGGATTGGCACTATGGGTGGCAAATACCATTCTAACTTAACAAAAGCATAAAGGGAGGTGCTGGATGGTCTGGCCACCAATAAGGACTGTGTGTTTAAACTGTCTGACAAAGGGGGGAATTTGGTGGTTTTGGATCTCAACCAATATCAGGTAATGTGTGAGAACATTCTTAAGGATACATCAACATATAAACCATTGAAAAAGGACCCTACGGGGGAGTTTATGGATGCACTTAAGGTATTATTGACTGAGGCAAAAAATGCTGGTCTAATTTAAAAAAAATGAGTACGATTTTATGTTTCCTGGCTTTCCAGTGGTGGCTGTATTTTATTCATTACCGAAGGTGCACAAAGGCCTAAAGGTGCCTTCACACTAAGCGACGCTGCAGCGATACAGACAACGATGCCGATCGCTGCAGCGTCGCTGTTTGGTCGCTGGAGAGCTGTCACACAGACCGCTCTCCAGCGACCAACGATGCCGAGGTCCCCGGGTAACCAGGGTAAACATCGGGTTGCTAAGCGCAGGGCCGCGCTTAGTAACCCGATGTTTACCCTGGTTACCAGTGTAAAATGTAAAAAAACAAACAGTACATACTCACCTTCGCGTCCCCCGGCGTCCGCTTCCTGCACTGACTGTGAGTGCCGGCCCTAACAGCAGAGCGGTGACGTCACCGCTGTGCTTTCACTTTACGGCCGGCGCTCAGTCAGTGCAGGAAGCGGACGGCGGGGGACGCGAAGGTGAGTATGTACTGTTTGTTTTTTTACATTTTACACTGGTAACCAGGGTAAACATCGGGTTACTAAGCGCGGCCCTGCGCTTAGTAACCCGATATTTACCCTGGTTACCATTGTAAAACATCGCTGGTATCATTGCTTTTGCTGTCAAACACAACGATACACGCCGGTCTGACAACCAAATAAAGTTCTGAACTTTAACCAACGACCAGCGATATCACAGCGGGATCCTGATCGCTGCTGCCTGTCATACTCAACGATATCGCTAGCCAGGACGCTGCAACGTCACGGATCGCTATCGTTATCGTTTAGTGTGAAGGTACCTTTAGTCCGTTAAAAGGTCACCCAATAGTGGCCGGAATTGATTCAATTACTCAGAAAGTAAGTGTTTATGTCGATGCAAACTTATTACTGGGCTGGTGGGAGGACCAGTCAGTCTTTGAAGAGGATGATGCCTACTGGTGGAAACCCCAGATATTATTCTGGGGTACGTACATAGACGATGTACTAATTCTATGGTCAGGTGATGTGGCATCATTGTAAATATCCAGAAGGACTTGTGTTCCATCTTCTTCTTCTTTCTTCTCCCCTCTACTTGATTATTTCTTCCTCTTTTTTCCTTTCTTTCCACCCAATGGAGTCATCCTAGGGAACTTGTGAATAAGAGTTCTTCATTAAGCCCGGTAGGTGAAAGACTCCGCAGATTGAAGATCCACCGAGATTCGATTTGAAGCAACACTACTCCAACAGGCTTATCTCTCTACCGCAGTGGTAGCTTTGCCTTTCCATAGGAGCTGTTTCTGGTATAAAACTCCATTTTTTTTTCTTTTTGAGGGATTTATGCTTATTTCCTTTGCTGCAATTTAGTAGGCTTATCGGGGCCCCCTAGCTAGCATTAGCCCCTTTACTTATATAGGGGCACTCTCGCACTATATGGTACTCTGGGGACGCCCAGAGTTTACCTGCTGCCTTGCTCTGTGTATATAAGCTATTGTGTACACAAGCCATTGTTCGTGCATATGTGTGGTGCTATTTGTGATACATCATTGTACCCTAGGTCGTCCTTCTATATATTTCATGATAGTACCAATAGTGTGTTGGTGGCGTGATTTACGATATACTATTGTACCTTAAGCTGTCTCTATATATTGACTTATTATAGGACCAGTGGTGTGTTGGTTGTATTTTAATATATGTTTTTACTTGTGTTTTCTGTCTTCCCTAATAAAAAATGTTGTATTTTTGGTATTTAATTGTATTTTGGGAGTGCGCCCTATATGCATAGTCTCTTTTCTTGTTTGTCTGATATATGCTGCTGCTGCTATGCATTGAGTTGCACCCCTCACTATACTTACCCTATAGGTTGTGATTGGCTCCTTGCCAATTGGTAGTGCTCCCTAGCTTTCCCCCTTTTTTGCCTGATGTGGCATCATTCTCCAGTTTTGTGGATGAACTAAAGGATGAGATTGGCCTTAGGCTTACTTATGAATTCCAATATGAATGTATTAATTTCTTGGACTTATAAATCTCTAGGAGCAGTACAGGTCGGATTGTTACTGAAACTTTCTATAAGGCCGGGATCACACACAGTGAGATACGGCCGAGTGTCTCAGGTTAAAACCAAGCTCTGGCACCGGCACTCCAGAGCGGAGCGTGTGGCCGCATAGCAATACATGGAGCCACACGCTCCGCTCCGGAGTGCCGGTGCCAGAGCTTTTTTTTAACCTGCGAGACTCGGCCGTATCTCGCTGTAGTGTGACTCCGGCCTTCGCCTACGGCTACTAATAATTTGTTACGCTGGGAGAGGCACCACCCGGAAAGCTTGAGGAGGGGTATACCGAGAGGCCAATACTTACGTATAAGAAGAAATTGTTCCACTGATTCTGTTTTTTTCCGTCAGGCGAGAGACTTAAGAGATAAATTTGTGGATGTGGATACCCACTAGGGGTCCTTAATGAGGGCTTCATATTTTCAGGTACTAAGGAGAGAACCTCATTACTTGTCAAAAAAACAAGAGAGGAAGATGTTAATGATCTCAGAATAATAGATACATTCGATGACCAAGCACACAAGGTTAAAAATGTGATTCAGAAATATTGGGGTATCCTTAAGATGGATCCAGACTTATGCGATATAATCCCTGATGTTCCATCGATCACATATAGGAGAGGGAGACCGATCCGTGACCAATTGGTTCATAGTGCCTTCTTTCCTCAGAAAAAGTCTCCTACTTGGTTGGAGAAAAGACAGAATGGCAGTTTCAAATGTGGAAAGTGCAAATTTTGGAAATATGTCTCCAGAAGTCGTACCTTTGTTAGCTCTTGCACAAAAAAGGTGTATGAGATGAGACATTTTGCCAACTGCAAGACAGAGGGAGTTGTTTACCTCTTCCAGTGCAGCTGCCCTATGGATTATGTGGGTAAAACAAAACGTGAACTGCGCAGAAGGGTAGGCAAACATATAGGGGACATATTAAATGGACGTGATACCCCCATTTCCAATCATGTTAGGGGTGTACATGGAGGGGACTTGAACTGTTGTAGTTTTTCCGTGATGGAAGTGGTGACACCATCAGTGATAGGTGGGGATTGGGATCGACTAATTCTTCAAAAAGAAGTGAAATGGATTTTTCGCATGAAAAGTATTGAACCACAGGGCCTGAATGATCAATTGCAATTTGGCTGCTTTGTGTGAGTGGTCTTTAGCTCATTACCCAGGAAAGTCTCTTATGGATGTAAATCCCTTGACCCATTGTCCCAAAATAGGGTTTGGTCATTATCATATATTGTCATTGTTATTATATGTTTACATTATGTTTATTTTCAGAATCTAAGTTCTATAAGGGGATGTGTGTGGTGTACTGGCGGTATGATGTACTGGCGGAGGTCTTTGCGCATTAATGTGCCTCATAGAATAAGTTATTTTGTAATTTCTAAGTGAATTGCCTCTAAGCGCCTGTGCATTGTGGAACTACACTGTGTTCCAAATTATTATGCAAATAACATTTCCTCATATTTTCTCTAAATTACCTATCTGAATTGCAGTCATTGTTATTTTCCAGTCATCTACTATTCTAGTATAATTGCAACTCTCTCGTCCATTGAATTTGTCCGTTTTTGGATGGTTTCTGCTTCAATTGTTTTGCATGTGGACAGAATACCCTCCCAGAGCTGTTGCTTAGATGTGAACTGCCTCCCGCCATCATAGACACTCCTTTTGATGATGCTCCAGAGGTTCTCAAAGGGGTTGAGGCCAGGGGAAGATGGTGGCCACACCATAAGTTTGTCCTCTTTTATGCCCATAGCAGCCAGAGATGCAGATATGTTTTTTGCAGCATGAGACGGTGCATTATCATGCATGAAAATGGTCTTGCTGCGGAAAGCACGGTTCTTCCTCTTGAACCATGGTAGGAAGTATTTTTAGAAACTCCACATAGATTATGGAGTTCATCTTTACCCCTTCAGGGATCATAAAGGGACCGACAATCTCCCCATGATTCCAGCCCAAAACATTACTCCACCTCCTCCTTGTTCGCGCCTTAGCCGTGTTTTCATGGGGTGTCCATCAACCAGCCATCCTCCACTCCATCCATGTGGACCATCGAGCATTGCACGGCACTCATCGGTGAACAAAACAGTTTGGAAGTCAGTCTTCATGTATTTTTTGGCCCACTGGAGCCGTTTCTGCTTCTGTGCAGTGGATAGAGGTGGTCGACAGGATGGCTTACGCACAGCTGCAAACCTCTGAAGGACCCTGCATCGTTGTTCTGGGGACGTTGGAGGCACCAGCTGCTTCAAAAACTTGTCTGCTGCTATGACAAGGCATTTTTGCAGCTGCTCTTTTAACCTTACGCAATTGCCTGTTGGAAAGAGTCCTCAATTTTTCCTTATCAGCACGCACACGTGTGTATTGGGAATCAGCTACATACTTCTTGATTGTGCGATGATCACGATGAAGTGTCTTGGCAATGTTGATTGTAGTCATACCTTGACCTAAATACTCCACAATTTGTTGCTTCTCAGCAGCCGACACATCCTTTTTCTTTCCCATTTTGGCAAAAAATGTAGGCTGCTTAATAATGTGGAACAGCCTTCTTAAGTAGTCTTGCCTTTATTTGGACACACCTGCCAAACTAATGTGCACAGGTATCTGCAATTGCTTTCAGTGATATAAAGAGCCCTGACACACATCACCATCTATGAGTTTAAATGACAAACCAAAAAATTCTATCCTTATCACTCCTGAACTCTATGTGCATAATAATTTGGAACACAGTGCACAGTGTAGACATGGGTATCTACTGTGGAGCATATTAGCGTTCCACAGACTAAAAGATCTCAATGATGCATAGCGGCGACTAGTGGAAAAGTATTATTCTGAAGGTGCGTGCGCGCTGTACAAATTACTCTGGTTGATCTAAATGATATGTGTTGAGGGCGCCTGCATACGGTGGAGCGCATTTGCGATCCACAAACTGGAAGTTGTCATCACGCAATATGAGGCGGTCATGTGACTCTGATCCGGAAGGAGTACGAGCCGGCGTGGGTCGCAATGCGCCGTCAGGGACCACGAGGAGGTTAGTGTGAGGATATATAAGGTCCAGAGAGGATAGTGAGTGCAAGGCTGATAGCAACCTGCGGATTTAGGATGGACATTGCTCCCCACTGCGGTCTAGAGCACACTACTCCAGTGTGATTCATCCCCTGATATTCTATTCAGATAAGTGGGGTATGAATTCTTATTTAAGTATGTCTCCTGATGAACCGATCTCGGGGAAACGCATCGAGATGAATATACTTAGTATTTAAGTATACTGGAGAGATGTTACTAAGAACATGCTTAATGTGGAATTGTATTGAATCGTCACTAATGTGTTTACTGTTTTTGCACTGGTTGCCTGGTACCCATATTTATACATATATGTATCTGTTTGTTAGGGTGTACTAGGGCCAGACGATGAGAGCGAGGGCGCCATTTGCGCATGATTGTAGGGTGCCAACCCCCGCAGGCAGGTAGGGTGTATCTAGGTACAGTGTATATTTCCCAACAATTATATGGAGTATGTGCAATAATCAATGAGAGTGCGATAACATTGATATTAATAAGCGCACTCGTTTGCACGGGCCATTGGGAATATGCGCAATAATCAATAAGTGTGCGAATTTTCAACATTAATAAGCACGCTATTTTGCATGGGCCAATGTGCAATATACAGGCACATTATCTATCGTGATGATTCTATGTATTTGTTTGAATTGTATGGTCTGCTGTTTGATCTTTTTTTCTGCACGACAGGGCCTACTAGGGTCAGTCAGGGAGAAACTACGTTGAGCGGGGGCGCCATTGCGCAGGACTTAGGGTGCCAACCTCTGCAGCAAGGTAGGGCACAGACAGTTGGTGTATCAGGGATTTCGTGCACCCTGTATCTTTGCAGCCAAAGGACGTCTTTTAGGTCGTGTGTGTGCTGTATTTTTATCTTAAATATTAGTAAATGGTAAGTTTTATTGTGGTCACCTGTCTGCGTTCCACCGTCGGCGCCGCTGTGTCTTCTGTGTCTTCTGCGTCCTCTGCAGTGACGCTCAGGTCAGAGAGCGCAATGATGCGATTAGTGTGCGCGCTGCCCTCTGCCTGAACAGTCAGTGCAGAGGACGCAGAAAACATAGCGGCGGCGACGGTGGAACGCGGACAGGTGATTATAGCAAGAGCCAGGGGCCTGAGCGACGAGAGGTGAGTATGTCATTATTATTATTATTTATTTTTTTTAATCGCAGCAACAGCATATGGGGCAACATAGTCTATGGAGCATCTTATGGGGCCATAATCAACATTTGTGGAGCATTATAGGAGGCAAATGTGTCTATGGAGCATCTTATGGGGCCATAATCACCATTTGTGCAGCATTATATGGGGCAAATATCTCTATGGAGCATCTTATGGAGCCATAATCAGCATTTGTGCAGCATTATACGGGGCAAAAATTTCTATGGAGCATCTTATGGGGCCATAATCAGCATTTGTGCAGCATTATACGGGGCAAAAATTTCTATGGAGCATCTTATGGGGCCATAATCACCATTTGTGCAGCACTATATGGGGCAAATATCTCTATGGAGCATCTTATGGAGCCCGTCATGAACTGTATGGAGCATTACATGGGGCTCCTGATTCAATATGGATATTCAAAAACACTTAGCCTACTGATGTTTCAATTAATTTTACTTTTATTGGTATCTATTTTTATTTTTGACATTTACCCGTAGCTGCTGCATTTTCCACCCTAGGCTTATACTCGAGTCATTAAGTTTTCCCCGTTTTTTGTGGCAAAATTAGGGGTCTCGGCTTATACTCGGGTCGGCTTATACTCGAGTATATACGGTAATACTGTAACTTTGTTAGCACCACACCAAATCTCTACTCTGACAGGCAGGGTCTCCGGCGTGTCACTTCACTCACCCGTGCTGTGGTCGGTTCCTTCCCCATGCTCCGCATGCTTCTAGCCGGGCTCCCAGCCATGTCATTGGGGCACGCGTGCTCCTGCCCTCTTAAAGGGCCAGCACGTGCACTTGCTATTTCCTCCCCAGCCAATAGCTGTGGTGCATTATGTATATATTGCTTCTGCCTCACTGGGGAGGTGCCTGAGCAACCTTCATTTTCTGCAGTCTAAGTTGCGTAAGGTTGCATACCAATTCCTGCTGCACTCTGGTGCAGATCCTGCCTGCTGCAGTCTGGTGCAGATCCTGCCTGCTGCAGTCTGGTGCAGATCCTGCCTGCTGCAGTCTGGTGCAGATCCTGCCTGCTGCACTCTTGTGCAGATGCTGTCTGCTGCACTCTGATGCAGATCCTGCTGCACTCTGGTGCAGATCCTTCCTGCTTCACTCTGATAGAACTCTGCCTGCTGCACTCTGATACCAACTCTGCCTGCTGCTCCATCCAGTCTGTCCTACTGGGTCCAGTTGCTGCACGTCCATTGGTCTGTCCTGGAGAGGCACCTGGCTTTCATCGGGAGCCAAGTCTATACTCACCATCAGAGGCTCTAGTGAACAGTCAGGTGTTAGCTTAGTCACATCCCTCCAGGCTCTCTGCAGTCCGAGGCACAGTGGTTCCACAAACCAAGTCCATGACAGACTTACAGGTTAGGATGGTCTACGTGGGAAGGAGGTGGGGGGTGCATGTACTTGGTCAGGCGCATTCCGGGTGGCCATCTTCCCTATTATTTTGCCTAATTCTCCCATAGAGTGAATGCAGTCTGGGATGAGAGAATATCCGGTCGTGTGACCCCAGCCTAATGGAACTAACGGTTCATTATTTAGCCCTGTATCTAATATCCTATGAGCTGATCGGAGCACACGTCTATTTATCTCTGTCACTTTGTGTTTTGAACGTGACATATTTGGTTAAAGCGTTGTATACTTTGGAAGCTGCTCATGGAATAAATTATTACTCTACATAACAATACGTTTTAGTTTTACAAATAAAATCATCCATTAAATAACATTTTTTTTTGTATTTCTTAAAGTGCATTTCCAGTTCATCTTGTGGTTTGAATGGTAAAGACCACGTGGAACATTGCACCCATTGTTTGCTAATGAGTCACATTGTGAACTGCAAGCATGACTGTTGTAGGAAAAAATACGACACTGATACATTTTTAATCCTCCGCACGGATGCGCCTCGTATGCCATCTGTTTCCACACGGACGCGTCTCATATGCCATCTGTTTCCACACGGATGCGCCTCGTATGCCATCTATTTCCACACGGACGCGTCTCGTATGCCATCTGTTTCCACACGGACGCGCCTCGTATGCCATCTGTTTCCACACGGTCGCATCTCATATGCCATCTGTTTCCACACGGACGCGCCTCGTATGCCATCTGTTTCCACAAGGACGCGCCTCGTATGCCTTGTTTCCACACGGACGCGCCTCGTATGCCATCTGTTTCCACACGGTCGCGTCTCGTATGCCATCTGTTTCCACACGGTCACGTCTTGTATGCCATTTGTTTCCACACGGACGCATCTCGTATGCCATCTGTTTCCACACGGTCACGTCTCGTATGCCATCTGTTTCCACATGGTTGCGTCTCGTATGCCATCTGTTTCCACGCGGACGCAACTCGTATGCCATCTGTTTCCACATGGTTACGTCTCGTATGCCATCTGTTTCCACACGGTCGCGTCTCGTATGCCATCTGTTTCCACACGGACGCGTCTCGTATGCCATCTGTTTCCACACGGACGCGTCTCGTATGCCATCTGTTTCCACACGGACGCGTCTCGTATGCCATCTGTTTCCACATGGACGCGTCTCGTATGCCATCTGTTTCCACACGGAAGCGTCTCGTATGCCGTTTCCACATGGTTACGTCTCGTATGCCATCTGTTTCCACACGGACGCGTCTCGTATGCCATCTGTTTCCACACGGACGCGTCTCATATGCCATCTGTTTCCACACGGACGCGTCTCATATGCCATCTGTTTCCACACGGATGCGCCTCGTATGCCATCTGTTTCCACGCGGACGCAACTCGTATGCCATCTGTTTCCACATGGTTACGTCTCGTATGCCATCTGTTTCCACACGGTCGCGTCTCGTATGCCATCTGTTTCCACACGGACGCGTCTCGTATGCCATCTGTTTCCACACGGACGCGTCTCGTATGCCATCTGTTTCCACATGGACGCGTCTCGTATGCCATCTGTTTCCACACGGAAGCGTCTCGTATGCCGTTTCCACATGGTTACGTCTCGTATGCCATCTGTTTCCACACGGACGCGTCTCGTATGCCATCTGTTTCCACACGGACGCGTCTCATATGCCATCTGTTTCCACACGGACGCGCCTCGTATGCCATCTATTTCCACACGGACGCGTCTCGTATGCCATCTGTTTCCACACGGACGCGCCTCGTATGCCATCTGTTTCCACACGGTCGCATCTCATATGCCATCTGTTTCCACACGGACGCGCCTCGTATGCCATCTGTTTCCACAAGGACGCGCCTCGTATGCCTTCTGTTTCCTCACGGACGCGCCTCGTATGCCATCTGTTTCCACACGGAGGCGCCTCGTATGCCTTCTGTTTCCACACGGACGCGCCTCGTATGCCATCTGTTTCCACACGGTCGCGTCTCGTATGCCATCTGTTTCCACACGGTCACGTCTTGTATGCCATTTGTTTCCACACGGACGCATCTCGTATGCCATCTGTTTCCACACGGTCACGTCTCGTATGCCATCTGTTTCCACATGGTTGCGTCTCGTATGCCATCTGTTTCCACGCGGACGCAACTCGTATGCCATCTGTTTCCACATGGTTACGTCTCGTATGCCATCTGTTTCCACACGGTCGCGTCTCGTATGCCATCTGTTTCCACACGGACGCGTCTCGTATGCCATCTGTTTCCACACGGACGCGTCTCGTATGCCATCTGTTTCCACACGGACGCGTCTCGTATGCCATCTGTTTCCACACGGACGCGTCTCGTATGCCATCTGTTTCCACACGGAAGCGTCTCGTATGCCGTTTCCACATGGTTACGTCTCGTATGCCATCTGTTTCCACACGGACGCGTCTCGTATGCCATCTGTTTCCACACGGTCGCGTCTCGTATGCCATCTGTTTCCACACGGTCACGTCTTGTATGCCATTTGTTTCCACACGGACGCGTCTCGTATGCCATCTGTTTCCACACGGTCATGTCTCGTATGCCATCTGTTTCCACACGGTTGCGTCTCGTATGCCATCTGTTTCCACACGGTTGCGTCTCGTATGCCATCTGTTTACACACGGACGCGTCTCGTATGCCATCTGTTTCCACACGGTCACGTCTCGTATGCCATCTGTTTCCACACGGTTGCGTCTCGTATGCCATCTGTTTCCACACGGACGCAACTCGTATGCCATCTGTTTCCACATGGTTACATCTCGTATGCCATCTGTTTCCACACGGTCGCGTCTCGTATGCCATCTGTTTCCACACGGAAGCATCTCGTATGCCGTTTCCACATGTTTACGTCTCGTATGCCATCTGTTTCCACACGGTCGCGTCTCGTATGCCATCTGTTTCCACACGGTCACGTCTTGTATGCCATTTGTTTCCACACGGACCCGTCTCGTATGCCATCTTTTTCCACACGGTCACGTCTCGTATGCCATCTGTTTCCACACGGTTGCGTCTCGTATGCCATCTGTTTCCACACGGACGCGTCTCGTATGCCATCTGTTTCCACACGGTCACGTCTCGTATGCCATCTGTTTCCACACGGTTGCGTCTCGTATGCCATCTGTTTCCACACGGACGCAACTCGTATGCCATCTGTTTCCACATGGTTACGTCTCGTATGCCATCTGTTTCCACACGGACACGCCTCGTATGCCATCTGTTTCCACACGGACGCGTCTCGTATGCCATCTGTTTCCACACGGACGCGCCTCGTATGCCATCTGTTTCCACACGGTCGCATCTCATATGCCATCTGTTTCCACACAGATGCGCCTCGTATGCCTTCTGTTTCCACACGGTCGCGTCTCGTATGCCATCTGTTTCCACACGGTCGCGTCTTGTATGCCATCTGTTTCCACACGGTCGCGTCTTGTATGCCATCTGTTTCCACACGGTCGCGTCTCGTATGCCATCTGTTTCCACACGGTCACGTCTTGTATGCCATTTGTTTCCACACGGACGCATCTCGTATGCCATCTGTTTCCACACGGTCACGTCTCCTATGCCATCTGTTTCCACACGGTCACGTCTCGTATGCCATCTGTTTCCACACGGTTGCGTCTCGTATGCCATCTGTTTCCACGCGGACGCAACTCGTATGCCATCTGTTTCCACATGGTTACGTCTTGTATGCCATCTGTTTCCACACGGTCGCGTCTCGTATGCCATCTGTTTCCACACGGTCGCGTCTCGTATGCCATCTGTTTCCACACGGACGCGTCTTGTATGCCATCTGTTTCCACACGGACGCGTCTCGTATGCCATCTGTTTCCACACGGAAGCGTCTCGTATGCCGTTTCCACATGGTTACGTCTCGTATGCCATCTGTTTCCACACGGACGCGTCTCGTATGCCATCTGTTTCCACACGGTCGCGTCTCTTTGCCATCTGTTTCCACACGGTCACGTCTTGTATGCCATTTGTTTCCACACGGACGCGTCTCGTATGCCATCTGTTTCCACACGGTCGCGTCTCGTATGCCATCTGTTTTCACACGGTTGCGTCTCGTATGCCATCTGTTTCCACACGGACGCAACTCGTATGCCATCTGTTTCCACACGGCCGCGTCTCGTATGCCATCTGTTTCCACACGGAAGCGTCTCGTATGCCGTTTCCACATGGTTACGTCTCGTATGCCATCTGTTTCCACACGGACGCGTCTCGTATGCCATCTGTTTCCACACGGTCGCGTCTCGTATGCCATCTGTTTCCACACGGTCACGTCTTGTATGCCATTTGTTTCCACACGGACGCGTCTCGTCTGCCGTTTGCTTTTTCTTTCCCGCAGATGACACGTGATGGCTGCCCTCCCTGCACCTTTTTTTTCATAGAGCCATTGACTTAAAGGGAACGGAGGACAGAGAATGATCTTCAATCCAATATTGCGGCCAGCATGCAGCCAGCGGGTAAGGAAAGGGTGAATCAAACACCCGAAAACCCCGCCCCTATGACCCAAAACTGGTCCTGCCAAATTCAGGTGACAGGTTCCCTTTAAATGGGCAGTTTTGATATGGTAATCTGCTCAATATTGTTCCTGAGACGCTATGAATCATATGTGGGTTGCATTATAGGGGTCCCAGAGCCTGGTCCCTGGAACAATCAGCTGCACGGAGCAGTGTGTGACGCTTCTATAACCACAGTTCTGTGTAAAACATGTTACTATGCTCATAGAATCACCGTCACCTCCTCTGATGTGGTGATTTTGTCCCACAATTGTAATACAGAAGTGACTCCAGGACAGCGGAGCGGGACTGCTGCCCTAAACAAACATGGCGGATTCCCAACGCGTCATTTTCACGTCAATGCAGTAAAGCGTTGACTACAAACAGCCTCATTCATAGGTCAGTGGACGTCACGTGGTTCTAACCTCCCCTGTCCTTCAGCATGTTGACATGGCGGCCTCCGGCAGCAGCGGCAAGAAAGCGGGGGAGCTGCTGAAAAGCCTCCCGCGGGTATCACTGGCCAATCTGAGGCCAAATCCTGGGGCCAGGCAGCGGGTAAGAGGGGTGCGGGTGTCAGAGGTGCGCGGCCGCCATTGTCGTGCTGCGGAGGGACTGTCACTGACACGTGTAAGCGCCGTGCTGGGATCCGGCGCCTGCTGCCTCCATAGCGATCACTGCTGATCAGCACATGTATGTAGTGAGGCGCAGAAGTATGTGACCCCCGAGCACACGTGACTGCATGGGGTCCTGAGCCATAGGGCAGTGAATAAGCCAGAAGTGTAACTGCCCTTTAAAGTCTGTCGTAGAGTCCAGGGGGCGGAGACTAAAACAAGGGCTGAGTGCTTCTCCTCATACTTGGCGCTCGCACCCTCGCTGATCAGTTCTGGTCTTTATGACCACAGAGACTTTGGGTTCATTGGGATCTGGGTGTCACTGTTGTTAACGGCAGCAGGTGTAGGCTGATGGGAGTAGTAGTCCCTTCAGCCGCTGCCTGCTGTCGCTGATATCATTTTGATATAACGCTTTATCATTCTCCCGCTGATCGCTGGCAGAGCAGGGGAGAATGATGAGAGCCAGGGAACAGCGCTCACTGTACCGCTGCTTCTCAGGTGCCGGTGCGTGTGGTACTGATGCCGCCACGGTTGCCACACGTATTACTCACATGGACGCTGACATCACCTCTTACACCCTTCACATGAAGGTCTTTAGACACAGACCGATGGTCCGCATGTAACAAATCTCAGCATCAGCTGCTCTGATCTGTATCACGGTGCAGTCAGTGGGTGCTCAGCCCCGCTCCAGAGGGTGTTTTTCTATTTCAGCACTGGAATGGGGCCAATAATCCAAGTCCCCGGCCCCAGTGTTAGGCTATGTGCACACGTTGTGGATTTGGCCCTGCGGATCTGCAGCAGTTTTCCATGCATTGTACAATGTAAACCTATGGAAAACCAAATCCACAGTGCACATGCTGCGGAAAACACCGCATGTGAATTCTTTGTGTGGATTCCGCAGCATTTTACACCTGCTCCATAATTGGAATCTGCAGGTGAAACCCACGGTAAATCCGCAGGTAAAACGCAGGGTGTTTTATCTGCGGATTTTTCAGAATCTGCGTGGAAAAACCCGCGGACCAATCCGCAGCGTGTGCACATAGCCTTACACTCTCCAGCCGCCATCTTCAGCTCTGATCTGCAGCTCCTGACGTCGGAGGTAACGGGCACAAGCTCCGTGTCGGTCTGAGACCCCGCTTCTGGCTCCCATACACTTCCATAGAGTTGTGGTTTCCAGATTGTCCGGCAAACACTGCTGCGCCAGAGACCGGGGGCGGGGAACTTGGTGACATCACTCCAGCACCGGCGTGGCACTTCACAAGCCTGTTACCATCAATATGCCAGGTGTATTTCATGGACTCCTTACAATGGAAACAGATGCTATAGTGATGTATAAACTGCCACGCGGCCGGCATATGGATGACAGCACGGCGCTCGCTCGTGTGAACCCGGCCTCGGTGTGCGCCTCAGGGGCTACTTCTCCGCGTTCCTGGGCTACATAGTGGCCGCTGTGCTGCGACGCTCCATCACATTGGATGAGACCCTGTACACCTGATACTGTGCACAATCTGCTGCAACCAAGTGCCCGCTGACTAGACAATAATGTCAGGGTTTTTTTTTTTTCATTTTATTCTATTGTAGGAAAAAAAACGAGGACGTGGCCAACATGGTGGAAACAGAAGTGGCAGAGGCCATAAGGGCGAGACACAGAGGGGTAACCGTCCGCGCTTAGGATTTGAAGGAGGTCAGACACCCTTTTACTTGGTCATCCCTAAGTATGGATTCAATGAGGGACACAGGTCAGTACAATCCTACAAGGTGCCACAATTGGGCATCCTTACAGCCTGTGCACATGTATGTATACACCTGACTGTGTGGTACTTGGGAGAGGCCGTATATTGGGGCTTCCTAGTGCCTATGGTGGGTTGTTTGCTGTTCCTCAAGGGGAAGGTTCCCCACCGGGAATGCCAGGAATATCCTCGATCTATAAGATTACAGCATAGCAGTTAACATCGCCGGGATGACTTGTACATCATGCTGTATCTCAGAATAGACCTTAGTGTCAGTGTCTCCTTAGGCGAGAACCCTTGAGTAACGTCGGCCATGTTTGCTGAATATCTTCTTTTTTTTTCTAGCAGTTAGGTTTGTTATAGAGTAAAAAACATGTTACTTTTTAATTTCTCCCACTTTCAAATGGTCTGTTCTTACTTTGTCTCTGCGATCATGTGTTACACATTCTGACCCGTGGCCTTGTGCCGTTTGTATATGTATCACCACTGAGGCCAGTGATTGGCTGCAGCGGTCTCATGGATGTGCAACACATGATTGAAACAGGTACACGTAGGACCAGGTGAAATCCTTTGGTGCGTAGACGATAAGACAGCCGACTATTTATATATTCCCTTCTCTAAAAGTAAATAGCTCCTGAACAACCTCTTTAAAGGGCTGTTCTGAAACTAATATAGACTATTTTTTTCTAATATGGTTTAGTGAAAAAGTCCATAAACTTTCTTCTCTATTTTACTATTTAAAAAGAAAAAAAAATTTATTACCCATTTCCGTTTTGATGATTCTTTCTTTGAGAATCCCTAGTGTATGTTGGAACACTCAAACAGGACGTCATCAGGTGGCAAAGGTTACGGTCACTTCCACAACTTCTGCCCCCTCTCTGAAATGAAGTATCATCAATAACATCTGTTTTCGGGGCTGAGCTAGTCCCTGCTCTACTTATCATGTGCCAGTATTTAATTCTCACATATGCTCAGTATGACCTCCTTATTGTGCAATATTCTTCTCTGTGCACAGTGACAGTGCGCTCACTTGCTGATTGGAAGTGAGGAGACGGCAACAGAGTGCACTGTCAGTGTGCATTGTAAGGAGCTAGCCTGGTGAACAGAGGGTAATCTTACAATGTGCACACTTGAGCCGACGAGAGAGCACACTTTGACTGTGCACTGAGAAGAATAGTGCACAGTAAGAATGGATCACGTAGTGAGCATACATCGGAATTGACGCATGCTCAAGTAGAGCAGCCCCTAAAATTTGCATCACTGATGATGCTTCGTTTCAGGGTGGCGACAGTCTGTGGCAGGGATTGCAGCCTCTGCATCCTGATGGCGACCCGTTTGAGAATCCCAGCATGCACTGGGGATTTTCAAACAAAGCGTCATCAAAACAGAAGAAACAGGTAAAAAAAATATATAAAACCGTTAGGTGAAAGAGGGAAGGATAGGGAATTTTTAATGACACTATATTAGAAAAACTATAATTATTTTTAAAATATAGAGACATTTAGGATGAAAGTCAATATTATTTTTGGACCACCCCTTTTTAAGGATGACCTTTTTTTGAGTGTGTCTTGGCAGGTTTATGTTATATTTTTTTTATATATATATATATATATATTTTTTTTTTTAAGTTTTCGGCGCCAGTATCAACCACTGAGTTTGAAGAGGTTACAGTACCTGATTGATCTCGGGAGGGTCGATCCTTCACATCCGATTGACGTGACCCAACTGGTGAATGCCCGAGGAGTTACCATCCAGCCACTAAAGAGGGATTACGGCGTCCAGCTTGTAGAGGAGGTAAAGTGAAATAGTATTGTACTTTCTAAATAAAAGAATTCTAGGATCTTGTGTTTGGCTGTAAGTGCGCTTGACCCCTACATCCCCAAGACTGAGGGCACCTGTGGTCTGCACAGTGTCAGCCATGAGCTGTAATGTCTGTGCTACTGTGTAATACAAAGTCTGATGTCGGACTCTGCGGGATTGTCAGAACAAAATGGCCGCCAAGATCCAGCACAATGGCGACCTGTGCAGCAGCCTCAGCACACGCCAGCCCGCTCCGACATGGGACTGTCCCCCTATATAGATTAGGCCCTACCTGATGATGGCCGCTTCACCTTCAACAACCAACGACCAACAAGCAGCTGTTGCCGCCTCCCCTCATGACATGTGGGTCCTCCAAAGCCACACTAGTTAACCCCTAAAGGACCGGACTTCCTTTTGTCTTTATGCTTTAGTTTGTTCATCCACTTCTCTAAAAGTCTGAACTTTTTTATTTTTCCATCGACACTATTTTTATTCTTTTTTGCGGTACACGTTGTACTTTTGAATGACACCATTAATGATATAAAAATGTACTGAAAGATATTGGGATGGGGAAGAACCAAGTGGGATGTAAAAAATGCAGCTATGTGATTGTTTTTTGGGTTTTGTTTTTACACTGGTCACTGTATGGTAAATTGTCCTGTCCCCATGATTCTCCGGGGGGAAACTTACGTAGTGTTTTGACTTCTACAAAATTCAGGGTTTTTTAAAGGCAATAAAATAGTAAAAAAAAAAAAAAAAAACATATAAATGTGTTTGGGATCCCCATAATCGCACTGACCTGCAGAATCCTAGTTTCATTTTACTGCACTCATAATCTCTTCACCGCCTTGGTATTTTCCATTTTTGGCTATTTTTATTTTTAAGTCAATATGGCCGTATGAGGGCTTGGTTTTTTTTTGCGGGATGCGTTGTACTTTTGAATGACACCATTGATTTTACCGCACCGGGCACTTGGAAACAGGGAAAATAATCCAATTGCAGTGAAATTGCAAAAAAAAGTGCAATTCCACAACTGTTTTTTTTATTTATTTATTTTTTTACTTTTTATACCATGCTTACTAAATGCAAAATCTGACCTGCCTTTGAGTCCCCAGGTCATTATGAACCCGCAGACACCAAACATTTTTAGCTTTGTTTTTTTTTTGTTTGTTTTTTATCAAAATGGTGACAAAAAATCCAAAGTTTGTATTTAAAAAAAAAAAAAAAAAAAAGCGCTGTTTTCCGAGACTTGTCGTTTTTCCATTTTTCATGATCTGTGGCTGAGTGAAGGTTTATTTTTTCTGCCCTGAGCTGACATTATCGATACCAATATTGGGGTAGATACAACCCATTATTGCATTTTATTACACTTCTTCGGCAAACAAAAAAATGTAATTTTGAGGTTTTGATTTTTTTGTTAGGGCGTTTCTGAATGCAGTCATACCAAATATGTGTAGATTTGGTTATTTTTTTATTCTCATGCCAAACCATCGGCACCCCGCGATCATGTGACGGGTGCCGACAGGTGGGGTTTGTGACTCACTTCCGTTGCCCGCTTGTGCCAGAGCTTGACAACGGCAATTGACATGTTAACAGCCGTGGGTGGATCTCTGATAACGGCACATGACAGCTGATCAGATCGGCTGTCATGTGCTGGGAAAGATGCGCTAAGCGCTGAATCCCGCATCAAAGGGGGAGGTGGCCTATGACAGATATGTAAGTCATAGGTCGTAAAGGGGTTAATGCTGTAAAAATAGAGCCCATAGATCAGTGGTGGAATTGCTCTCTTTTTTTTCCTTCACCATTTCTCTGCACTTGGAATTTTTTCAGCTATTTTCCCTTTACTCTATATGGTGAAATGAATGATTTCATTCAAGCCCACAAGCCCTCGCACGCCTGCCAGTGCAAAGACAATAAAACCCAAAACATTATGGCTATTTGGAAAAGGAGAGAGAAACTGAAAACACAAAAATTGGCTGCGTCCCTAAGGAGTTACTGGTTCTTGTGGTTAAGACGCTGTCTCCTCTGGATAATGAACCGGTCTTTATCCAAATGGAGGGAGCGCCCCCTGTGTCTTTTGAGGGGATTTTACACAAAATGGCTTTTGACCATAGAAAAATAAATACTGCCACTAGGTGGAGACATTTGCCAAGTGTATTTTGTACATTTATTTTTTTGTACAAGCCACGTGGGTCCTTCTGGTAAAATGTCATGTGCTGGTGCAGGATTGATCTGGCTGCCTTAGTATTATTATTATTAATAATTTATATAGCACCATTAATTCCATGGTGCTGTACATGAGAAGGGGTTACGTCAAAATACAAATATCACTTACAGTAAACAAAACTAACAATGACAGACTGGTACAGAGGGGCGAGGAGCCTGCCCCTGCGGGCTTACATTCTACAGGATTAAGGAGACAGTAGGTTGAGGGTTGCAGTAGTTCCGATGGTGTTGAGGTGGCTGTGTGGTCTTTACAGGCTGTAAGCTTCTTTGAAGAGACGGGTTTTCAGGTTTCTTTTGAAGGATCCAAAAGTAGTGGATAACCGGATGTGTTGGGGCACAGAATTCCAGAGGATGGGTGATATTCGGGAGAAGTCTTGGAGGCGATTCGGTGAGGAGCGAATAAGTGTGGAGGAGAGGAGGAGGTCTTGGGAGGACCGGAGATTACGTGAGGGAAGATATTGAGAGATTAGTGTGGAAATATACAGAGGAGAAAGGTGATGGATGGCTTTGTAGGTCAGTGTTAGTAATTTAAACTGGATACGCTGGGAAATTGGGAGCCAGTGAAGGGATTTACAAAGAGGGAAAGCAGGAGTCTAGCGAGAAGAGAGATTAATTAGTCGGGCAGCAGAGTTAAGGATGGACTGGAGGAGTGCGAGAGTGTTAGAAGGTAGGCCACAGAGGAGTATGCTGCAGTAGTCGAGGCGGGAGATGATTAGGGCATGCACGAGCATTTTGGTAGAGTGAGGGTTGAGGAAAGGACGGATTCTGGAAATATTTTTGAGCTGGAGGCGAAAGGAGGTGGCGAGAGCTTGGATGTGCGGTTTGAAGGACAGGGCAGAGTCAAGGGTTACTCCGAGGCAGCGGATTTTGGGGACAGGGGAAAGTGATTTCATTTATTTTGATAGATAGATCAGGTAGGGAAGATATGCGTGATGGAGGAAAGATAATGAGTTCAGATTTGTCCACATTGAGCTTGAGGAAGCAAGAGGAGAAGGAGGATATGGCTGATAGACACTCCAGGATTCTGGAGAGCAGAGAGGTGACATCTGGGCCCGAGAGGTAGATCTGAGTGTCATTGGCATATAGATGGTACTGGAAGCCATAGGACCTTATGAGTTGTCCTAGGCCGAGTGCATAGATTGAGAAGAGTAAGGGCCCAAGGACAGAGCCTTGGGGGACTCCAACAGAGAGGGGGTGAGATGAAGAGGTAGTATGGGAGTAGGAAACACTAAATGTGCGGTTGGCAAGGTATGAGGAGATCCAAGATAGGGCAAGATCTGTAGTAGGAGGCAGTGGTCAACTGTGTCGAAGGCAGAGGACAGGTCTAAGAGGAGGAGAGAATTGTCTGTTAGCTTTGGCTGTAAGTAAGTCGTTAGTAATTTTGGTCAGGGCAGTCTCAGTGGAATGGTGGGGACGGAAGCCAGATTGTAGGTTGTCAAAGAGAGAGTTAGAGGCAAAGTGAGAGGAAAGTTCAGCATGGACGTGCTGCTCAAGGAGTTTGGAAGCACATGGGAGCAAAGATATGGGGCGATAGGTTGACATAGCGCTTGGGTCAAGGGATGGCTTTTTGAGCATAGGTGTGATTGTGGCATGTTTGAAGGCAGAGGGGAAGGTACCAGAAGTTAGTGAAAGGTTGAAGAGATGGGTTAGGGATGGGATTAGTGTGGTGGTGAGGTTGGGGAGGAGGTGGGGTGGGGTGGGATGGGGTCAAGTGCACAAGTGGTGAGGTGTGATTTGGAGAGAAGATGAGCAAGCTCCCCTTCAGAGATTTTGGAGAGTGAAGTTATGGGGTTTGGGCATTGGTCTCTCATACAAAGGGGGTGTGGTGGTTGGACAACAAAGACTTGCCTTGTTTGGTCTATATTATTTTTGAAATGCGTGGCAAAGTCCTCGGCAACGATTAGGGAACTCGGAGGGGGCAGCGGTGGGCGGAGGAGGGAGTTAAAAGTGATGAACAACTGTTTGGGGTTGTGGGATAAGGAAGATACGAGGGTTGTGAAGTAGGCCTGTTTAGCAGAGGTGAGAGCTGATTTGAATGCCAGTGTTGCTTGTTTGAGTGCAGTGAAATCATCTTGTGAATGCGTTTTGTTCCAACGCCGTTCTGCAATTCTGGACACTTGCTGAAGCTTTTTAGTGATGTTATTGTGCCAGGGTTGTCTATTGGTTCGTCGCACTCTGCTATGCATGACAGGGGTGACCGTGTCAATAGCTGATGCGAGAGTGGCATTGTAGAAAGCAGTGTCTGTGTCGTGGAGTGAGGATATGGATGCTAGTGGTAGGATAGAGGCAGAGAGTGTGTGGGTGTCTAGGTGTGCGAGGTTCCTGCGTGGGTGCACATGGTGCTGGACATGGGTGGCAGGAGAGGAGGACAGGGATGAGAAAGTGAGTAGATGGTGGTCAGAGGGAGAGGGGAGGTTGTGAAGTTAGATAGGGAGCATAAACGGGTGAAGAACAGGTCTAATGTGTGTCCGTCTGTGTGGGTGGCTGAGGAGGACCACTGAGTAAGTCCAAAGGATGAAGTAAGGGACAGGAGTTTGGAGGCTGCTGACTGGTGGGTGTCAATGGGGATGTTGAAGTCACCCATGATGATGGTGGGAATGTCAGCAGACAGAAAGTGAAGGAGCCAGGTGGAGAATTGGTCAATAAAGGCAGTGGTCGGGCCCGGAGGGCGGTATATGACGGCCATTTGGAGGTTGTAGGGGGAGTAGATACGGACAGGGTGGACTTCAAAAGAGGGGAGGGTAGAGGTGGGATTGGGTTAAAGGTACAGTTGGAAGAATGGAGAAGGCCCACTCCTCCACCATGTTTGTTGCCAGGGCGAGGAGTGTGGGTTAAGTGGAGGCCACCGTAACATAGTGCAGTAGGGGAGGCTGTGTCAGAGGGTGTCAGCCATGTTTCGGTGATGCCCAGAAAGAAAAGATTACGAGAGGTAAAGAGGTCGTGAATCACGTGGCGTTTATTGCAGATGGAGCGGGCATTCCATAGTGATCCAGAGAGAGGGTGCAGGGGGGTGGGCATCATGGGCACGGATTTGATGTGGGCAAGATTTCGGGTGTTTATATTGGGTTGGGAGCGATAGGAGGGGGTAGTAATAGGGGGTATGAGCTGTGGGGGCCCAGGGTTGGGAGATATGTCGCCAGCAGTGAGGGGAAGCAGAGAGAGACGGAGAAGCAGAGAGAGACAGAGCAGGTGGGAGAAGGAGAGTTGGCGGCTTGTTTTGTGTTTTATTAGTACAATCACATCTACTGCCTGTTCGCCCTCTTTACCGGCAGCTAGACATAATTTGAGGAGATCTCTGCTTCTAAGGGGTTTTCCAAGCTGCTGATATCCCCCAGACAGGTAATTGTATCAGATGAGCTGGGGGTGCCGGCTGTTTTTAGCTCTGGTAGTGGTCGGATGTGAAGAACAGTGATGAGAGCCAGAGCGGCACCACTCCATTCATTGTAGTGTCTGTTCTCGGCTCCATTCTTTTCCAGTGACCCAACATCGCTAGGATGTAGAGTCGCAGCCCCTTCGTTTTCCATCCTACCCATGGAAATGTCCTTGTAATGAGCAAACTGTGCAAATGGGTTAGTGACTAAACCTTCATGTATTACTTTCCAGGGGGCGAACTTGTTTAGCGCTAAGATAAACATTGAAGTCCAGTGGGCATCAGAGCTGGCAATTGCAGCTGTAGAAAAGAACGGCGGAGTTATAACAACTGGATTTTATGATCCGCGAAGCCTTGGTAAGTAGATCATGTATTGGCGTTCCCTCTTGGGAGAAAAGAAAATTCCACCATTTTACACCCAAGTTATGTTCAAGATGCTTGGTCACTATTAGGCTACTTTCACACTAGCGTCGTACGACGCACGACGAATTGCGTCGTTGCGACGTACCGATGCAAGCAGTGAAAGCGCCGCACAACGGGGGCAGCGGATGCTGTTTTTCAACGCATCCGCTGCCCCATTGTGAGGTGCGGGGAGGAGGGGGCGGAGTTCCGGTCGCACATGCGCGGTCGGAAATGGCGGACACGAAGCACCAAAAAACGTTACATGCAACGTTTTTTGGTGCCGACGGTCCGACGCAACCGTCGCACGACGGTTGCGACGTGTGGCAATGTGTCGCTAATGTTAGTCTATGGACAAAAAACGCATCCTGCAACAATTTTGCAGGATGCGTTTTTTAGCCACAATGACGCATTGCGACGTGCAGTGCACGACGTAAGTGTGAAAGTAGCCTTACTTACAACATTAATATCCACTTGGTAACAATTTAATTTAAAGGGAACTTGTCGCCTTATCCGTGGCGCTCACCAGATCCATGGCACCTGTTGACGGTATGAAGCAGGGCCTGTCCTCACCATTGCAATCACATATATTTTTCTCTGAAATGCTCTCTCTGACCCCGCCGGCTTCTCCCAGCACTGCTAGAAATGATTGACAGGTCTCTCTCATAGTGAGCAACCTATCAATCTAGAGTGAGAAAAGCCGGCCATGGGTAGTGCTGGACTAGTCTCATCTTTGGCTGCAGATCTTTATATTCATTTTCAGAAATGCTGGAGCCTTTAGAGAAAAACCAACATGGCTGCAGTGGTTCAGGCAGGCTGTGGTTCCTGCTGCCAGCGGATGGTCAGCATGAATCAGGCGACATGTTCCCTTTCAGTGGAGTTTGTCCACGGTAACTAAAAAGCTGCACACTAACATCACTACAGCTAAAATAAGTGACTGTGTATTGGCCTCTTTCATAGCGCCGCTATGTACCTTGTTCTCCATGTTGGTCTTTTTTACATTGGCTGCAGTAGTTACAGCCTGTACAGCCAAAATGTGCAGTCCAGGCCAGTGATTGGCTGCAGTGGTCACAGACTGTACGAACTGTAACAAATGTAAACAGAAGGCCTGACCACTACCTTTTTTATATATATTAACAATGGGTACATGTGGGTATTAAAACAAGATAACTTATTCTCCCCTCCCTATCGCCTTTATTGCGCTGCGCCGGTGTTCTGTCGCTCTCCCAACTTCCTCATCTGACAGGGAACCTCACGTACCCGCTGTGCCCACTGATCTGCTGCAGGTTTCACATTTCTTTCTGAACTGAAAGCAAAATTGTTTGTTCTGTCTCAGACGGTGTGTGAAGGCTGCAACAAACAAGTGGCGGTCCCGTGCCATAAGAGGAATCCATGAGGTCGGCGAGCAGTGCTGCTCTAACATAGGGGGTCTGGTAGGTGAGCATTTTTATACCCACATGGGTCTATTGTTAATTTCAAATAAACATAATGGACAACTTCTCTAATTCAATGTATTTTACTTGTGTGTATAGCACCATTGATTCCACAGCACCTTACACATCATCACCGTCCCCATTGGGGCTCACAATCTGAACTCCCTATCAGGATGTCTCTGGAGTGTGGGAGGAAAGCGGAGAAAACCCACCCAACGCAGGGAGAACATGCAAACTCCTTGTAGATGTTGTTCTTGGTGGGATTTGAACCCAGGACCCCAGCATTGCAAAGTACCATGCTGCCATATTTTAGCTGTATAGTAGATTTTTCATTAGTCTGCCTTTACATGGAAATTGTAGCTACTGTCATTTTATGGTTGGACAGTAGTTATGTGCTGACGTGTAGCTGCACGGCCAATTCGGCGTCACAGTACCCGGGCTTTCCGTTGCCTTCTATGATAAGTTTGGATAGGCTCTGATGATGCCTCACCCCAGTACTCCATATCATCCCAGTTTATTGCAATGTTAATATGCATTCTTTTTTTTTTTTTCTCCCATTTTCTATTTCTAGAGGTTCTGTGTAAACCAATTCCGTTTTTTATGCGCGGAAAGCCAATTCCCAAACGGATGCTCCCACCAGAAGACTTGGTAAAATATTACACTGCTGCAGAAAATCGCGGCTACTTGGCAGATCCAGCTGAAGTGGTTGAGGCCAGGAGAAATCTCGCTAAGAAATATGGCTATCTGCCCCCTGACATTACCAAAGATGAACTGTATGAAATGCTGTGCACACGTAAGGACCCCCGGCAGATCTTTTTTGGTCTTGCTCCTGGTTGGGTGGTGAACATGAAGGAAAAGAAGATCTTGAAGCCCACAGATGAGCGCTTACTGACTTACTACAGCTCCTAGGCGTTCTAAGATATTGTGCCATAATGGAGACTTGGCATCTAATAAAGGGGTGACGAGCACTGTATGTATAGAGGGGGCACAGGTCTATAACAGACACTTACCACTCTGATATTTTTTTTTTTTCTTTTTTTACATTGTGAATACAATATTTCAATTAGAAATAAATATTTTGGAACCTCATGGTTTCCACTAAAAGACACTCGCATGTATGCTGTTTTCTACAGTTTCTCTAAAATGAAATGTTTGTTCTTTGTGTCCGTTTACTTACTATATATAATGAAATGCGGAAATATTTAAGTATAGTAAGTGTATAATAAATATACATATATATATACATACACACACACACACACACACACACACACACACACACACACACACACACACACACACACACACACACACACACACACACACACACACACACACTCTGCATTGGTGGGGTACACTGGGGCTAGAGCGCAGCGGGAGGTAAGTATAATGTGTCTATACGTTATTATATACCCATTGGCCTCCTGGACCGGTGCCCCTATGTCCCCCAACCAGGCACCTGATCTAATCCCTGTGAAGGTAAAGCAGCCACCATGCTAGTCAGGAGTCTCTGTTTGTTTCTTAGTGGCTTGCTGTCTACTACAGGTCCTTCTCAAAAAATTAGCATATAGTGTTAAATTTCATTATTTACCATAATGTAATGATTACAATTAAACTTTCATATATTATAGATTCATTATCCACCAACTGAAATTTGTCAGGTCTTTTATTGTTTTAATACTGATGATTTTGGCATACAACTCCTGATAACCCAAAAAACCTGTCTCAATAAATTAGCATATTTCACCCGTCCAATCAAATAAAAGTGTTTTTTAATAACAAACAAAAAAACCATCAAATAATAATGTTCAGTTATGCACTCAATACTTGGTCGGGAATCCTTTGGCAGAAATGACTGCTTCAATGCGGCGTGGCATGGAGGCAATCAGCCTGTGACACTGCTGAGATGTTATGGAGGCCCAGGATGCTTCAATAGCGGCCTTAAGCTCATCCAGAGTGTTGGGTCTTGCGTCTCTCAACTTTCTCTTCACAATATCCCACAGATTCTCTATGGGGTTCAGGTCAGGAGAGTTGGCAGGCCAATTGAGCACAGTAATACCATGGTCAGTAAACCATTTACCAGTGGTTTTGGCACTGTGAGCAGGTGCCAGGTCGTGCTGAAAAATGAAATCTTCATCTCCATAAAGCATTTCAGCCGATGGAAGCATGAAGTGCTCCAAAATCTCCTGATAGCTAGCTGCATTGACCCTGCCCTTGATGAAACACAGTGGACCAACACCAGCAGCTGACATGGCACCCCACACCATCACTGACTGTGGGTACTTGACACTGGACTTCAGGCATTTTGGCATTTCCTTCTCCCCAGTCTTCCTCCAGACTCTGGCACCTTGATTTCCGAATGACATGCAAAATTTGCTTTCATCAGAAAAAAGAACTTGGGACCACTTAGCAACAGTCCAGTGCTGCTTCTCTGTAGCCCAGGTCAGGCGCTTCTGCCGCTGTTTATGGTTCAAAAGTGGCTTTACCTGGGGAATGCGGCACCTGTAGCCCATTTCCTGTGCACGGTGGCTCTGGATGTTTCCACACCAGACTCAGTCCACTGCTTCCTCAGGTTCCCCAAGGTCTGGAATCGGTCCTTCTCCACAATCTTCCTCAGGGTCCGGTCACCTCTTCTCGTTGTACAGCGTTTTCTGCCACATTGTTTCCTTCCAACAGACTTACCATTGAGGTGCCTTGATACAGCACTCTGGGAACAGCCTATTTGTTGAGAAATTTCTTTTTGGGTCTTACCCTCTTGCTTGAGGGTGTCAATGATGGCCTTCTTGACATCTGTCAGGTCGCTAGTCTTACCCATGATGGGGGTTTTGAGTAATGAACCAGGCAGGGAGTTTTTAAAAGCCTCAGGTATCTTTTGCATGTGTTTAGAGTTAATTAGTTGATTCAGAAGATTAGGGTAATAGGTCGTTTAGAGGACCTTTTCTTCATATGCTAATTTATTGAGACAGGTTTTTTGGGTTATCAGGAGTTGTATGCCAAAATCATCAGTATTAAAACAATAAAAGACCTGACAAATTTCAGTTGGTGGATAATGAATCTATAATATATGAAAGTTTAATTGTAATCATTACATTATGGTAAATAATGAAATTTAACACTATATGCTAATTTTTTGAGAAGGACCTGTATAGTTGAGCGAATATGTTCGGAAACGATCGCCGAATATGAATTTGCCATATTTGTGCCATATTGGTACCCTATACGTGCCGAATTTATGTTTGACGATTGTTTCCAAACATATTTGCTCATTTCTACTCCCATTGACTCCAATGACGTTTGGCTATGTTCTGGGAATATTGCAAAAACCATATTCGCCGGCAAATGTAATCCAAACTGAATATTGAAAAATTCGCTCAACTTTACTGTCTACTTGAGTTACCTAAAATATCATGCACAAAGAAAGCAGAGACCGAATGTCCCCTTTGTGCAAACGCCAAATGCATGCATTAGCAGTCTAGTATGCAACGTTTTGGCAATATCGCTTCCTTTTTTGAGTATGCTTCAAAGAGACTGTTGAGGGCACTTTTTTTTTAATCCCTAAGGACACTTTGAGATGGCTGGACACTCATGAACGCCAGGTTCGACAAGAGGCCGTGTAAGCGAATAGGCCATAACCTTTGTGAGCAACACCGGCTCTGTCGTTCGAACACTGAGTGCTTTAAATATATCAGTTTATAACCTTCTCTGCTGACAGGTACAATGTGGACTTTTTTTTTTGTTCTGTTCAGTATGTGATTTGCATAACTCAGGTTGTGTGCAAGCGATCTGTTCTGACTTTTAGTGCAGTGGGAGCTGAAATGGAGTCATCAAAATGTAGATATGTGTAATATTAAACTGACAGATACTTATGGGAAACGGTTATGCCTTGAGTGTATTGCCAAGGTGGTTAAAGATGAACACACCTCAATTATGACCGATATACGGACCATAATAAGAGAGGAGGTTCAGAATTCCGTCACAGAGTTAGTTACCCTACAATCCTCCCGGATGGCTCCCAGGCAAAAAAAAAAAGAAAACACTATGGGAGATGGAATCCAGTTCAGAAGGGGAGAAGTTACCAAATTACACTGATCCTGAACGAGAGGAAAGGTAAGAATTTGTTGCAGTTTCCCCGAAAGAAAAATTACTTTTCTCTTGGGAAGATACTGACGCACTATGATCCACCATCAGGAACAATATAAACGTGGAGGATACCCACCAGGCCCCCTCATCAATACATGATGAAATGTTCGGAGCTTTAAGGAGCCGTATGAACAGTGTTCCTTGTCAATAACCATATTAAAGCCATGATCTTGGAGGAGTGAGAAGACATGGAAAAGAGACTGAGAAACTCAAGAAGTTTCAGATCACATATACCTTTTGAGTCTGAGAACATAAAATTATGGGAAGAAATCCCTAAGGTAGATATCCCTAAAGCGAGGGTAGCAAAGAAAACGGCTATCTACAGTATTTGAAGACTCGTTATACCTAAAAGATCCTATGGACAGAAAGGCAGAGAGTCTTCTCAAAAAAACATGTGCGACCTCTGCAGCCCTAATTAAGGCTAATATACCATCTTCCTCTGTGGCAAGATTCATGAATATATGGATGGAAGAGTTGGAGACTCATCTATGGAAGAAGACATCCAGAGAGGAAATCTTCGAATCTATGCCGTTAATCAAAATGGCAACGGGTCATGGCGGAAGCCTCGGCAGAATGCATTAGATTTGCCACAAGGAATGGGGCACTATCCAATATGGCTAGGTGAGCAATATAGCTGAAAACATGGTCAGGGGATTGTCACTCTAAAAATAAATTGTGCTCCATCCCCTTCTCTGGCCTTCGAATGTTTGTTCCTGTACTGGACGACATGTTGGAAAAGGTGTCGGATAATAAAATAGTCATTTTATATTTTTTCCATTTTCTTACTATTGCATCAACAGTTGTCTCCTTCTCATCCAGCATCTTACTTATGGTTTTGTAGCCCATTCCAGCTTTGTGCAGGTCAATGATCTTGTCCCTGACATCCTTCTAATCTCTTTGGTCCTGCCCATGTTGTAGAGGTTACAGTCTGACTGATTAATTGAGTGTGTGGATAGGAGTCTTTTATAAAGGTGACTATGTAAAGGTACCGTCACATTTAGCGACGCTGCAGCGATCTAGACAACGATGCCGATCGCTGCAGCGTCGCTGTGTGGTCGCTGGAGAGCTGTCACACAGACAGCTCTCCAGCGACCAACGATGCGGAAGTCCCTGGGAAGTCCCCGATGTTTACCCTGGTTACCAGTTTAAATGTAAAAAAAAAAAACTACATACTTACATTCCGGTGTCTGCTGCGTTCCCCGGCGTTCTGCTTCCCTGCACTGTAAGCGCCGGCCCTAAAGCAGAGCGGTGACGTCACCGCTGTGCCCTGCTTTACGGCCGGCTGGCGCTGACACAGTGCAGGGAAGCGGACGCCGGGGGACGCGACAGACACCGGAATGTAAGTATGTAGTGTTTGGTTTTTTTTACATTTATAATGGTAACCAGGGTAAACATCGGGGACTTCCCAGGGACTTCCGCATCGTTGGTCAGCTGTTTTGAACAGCTGACATGTGCCCGCAATAGCCGTGGGTGGAATCAAGATCCACCCGCAGCTATTAACTAGTTAAATGCATTTGACAGCGGAATTTAACAAGAGTTTCCCGCAATCGTGCCGGAAATACGCCCACATGATCGCGGGTCACCGGTGTGTTGGCATGACAACCGGAGGTCTCCTGGAGACCACTATGGTTGTCAGTGCCAGCTTGCTGTGAGCGCCACCCAGTGATCGGCGCTCATAGCAAGTTAATAATTCTGCTATATAGAGGCGATCGGGTTGTGGCAGCTTCTAGTCTCCCATGGAGACTATTGAAGCATGCTAAAAGTTAAAAAAAAAAAAAAAAAAAAAAGTTTTTAAAAATAAAAAAAAATTATAAAAGTTCAAATCACCCCCATTAGCCCCTTTCAAAATAAAACATTAAAAAAAAAAACATTTCTCCTACGCCTCATTGGGGGACACAGGACCATGGGTGTTATGCTGCTTTCCACTAGGAGGACACTAAGTAAACATGAAGAGTTAACTCCTCCTCTGCAGTATACACCCCTTGTCTGGCCAGTAACGACCCAGTTCTTGCTTAGTGTCTGTAGGAGGCACTTGGGTCTGTTCCAGACCCCACCGTTTTTTGTTTTATTTTTATTTTCTGTAAATTTTTATTTTTTACTTAACAGAGTGAAGGGGGCGACGGATTCCTCTTTAGGGTCCTTTCTCCCCCGAACCATCAACAGGCGAGCACGGTGAGTATACCTCCCCGTACCTCTCCTGCGACGACTGGGGCACGCCTAAGCTACACCAGGGCAACGGTTCCTATATGGTCCCGATCTCCCCCCTGTAAGAGGGCGAGCACAGAGTATATCTCTTATGTGCATCTCCCGGGCTCATCCGAAATTATGCCCTCACCTCGGCGTCCCGTAGACCCCACAGTAGCCGTAAGTCCCCTGCGGCAGGCATTTCCGTAAGTCCCCTGCGGCAGGCATTTCCGTAAGTCCCCTGTGGCAGGCATTTCCGTAAGTCCCCTGCGGCAGGCACAGCCGTAAGTCCCTTGCGGCAGGCACATCTGAAGACGCAGACGCTCTCCATCCCCCGCCATAGGGAGGATCGATCGAGCTGCAGGCACCTCTCCTCGGCGAGTAATACCCTTTCTCACGCCGCCTGCGTGGGAAGGTGCGGTCCGGGTCCCTGGGGAGAGATACCGCTGGCTAGATGCCAGCGGTGGTCATCAGTCGTGGCCGCCGGTGTGTTCCGCCGGCCGGCTCCATAAATTTAGTCCCCGGCTTCTACTGCCGGACTAGGCCGCAACTTAAAATTCCCGCCCACCGTCCAAGCCCCGCCCACTACTCAGGCGCTTCTCACTCTGAACGAGAAGTGCCCTGCAAATCTTGGGCGCCATCTTGGGACTCCAGCAGGGAAAATTCAGCCGAAAACGCCTTCCGTCTCTCCTCCCCGGGGACACCAGCACAGGACCGTGGGTAAGCTGCTCCACTCCATAGGGAAAAGCTTAACCCCTTCTCTGCTCCCATAACCCTGCTTTCGCAGTTTACTCGGAGTATAGACATACACTATGTCTCAATCTCAGGACGCAAAAAGGGGCAATAAAAAGCACACTGTTTTTTACTTCATGTGCCACTTGCAATTCTGCGTTGCCACGTGCCCACAATACCCCTTTGTGCCAGAACTGTGACCTGGCCTGTGCGCAGCCGCCTTCTGCCGCCACATCCAATGTCTCCACCGACCCCGCCGAGCCTAACCCTCCTGAGTGGGCCGCGTCCTTGTCACATTCAATGGAGTCCGTGGTCAAGGCACTGGACTCTTTCCGTCGGCCCTCCTTAAGCCAGAACTCTCCTCCATCGGCTACGACGGAATCTGGCGAAGGTGCGGGGCCGTCCGACCACAGGGGGTGTACCGTTTCTTCGGGACTCTCAGGGTTCCAGAAAAATAACCCTTTCCTCATCTCCCGTCTATGCTCGAGCTTCAGCATCTGTGAGCTCATCTTCTCGCTCCACCTCCCCTGAGGGTCGCAGCGTACATGACTCAGTATATGAGTTGGAGGAATCTTTGACCCAAGACTCCTCTGTCGGTCAGGAGACACTTGACTCCCTTATTGAGGCAGTCAACAAAACACTAATGCTGGACGACGAATCTGTTTCCTCTCAGGAACACGTTGTATCTTTCAAAAAGACTAAACGCGTCCAAAAGATATTTGCTAATCACCCTGAGTTTCAGGACCTTATCCAAAAACACACGGAACACCCAGAGAAGCGTTTTACGGCTCAAATACACTGTGTTCCAAATTATTATGCAAATAATATTTCCTCATATTTTCCCTAAATTACCTATCTGAATTGCAGTCATTGTTATTTTCCAGTCATCTACTATTCTAGTATAATTGCAATGTTTTGGAACAAACTGCCTATGAAAACAGTATCTTTTTAAAAAAAAAATAAACACTCAGAATGCATGTTCCAAATTATTATGCACAGCAGAGTTTTCAACCTTTTTTTTTTTTATTTTGAACAAAAAAATGGTCAATTGTGAAGTTATAAGCATTATCAGCTTATTACAAAATGAAATCAAACAGTTTTCAAGTGAAAACTTTATTCTAGGTGATGTTACATTTGCACATAGGACCCCTTGTTCGAAAGAAGCTTCTGAACTCTCTCGTCCATTGAATTTGTCAGTTTTTGGATGGTTTCTGCTTCAATTGTTTTGCATGTGCACAGAATACCCTCCCAGAGCTGTTGCTTAGGCTACTTTCACACTAGCGTTGGGCTCGGCCCATCGCAGTGCGTCGGGCCGAGGTTACCGACGCTAGCGTTGTATACGCCGCACAACGGGGGCAGCGGATGCATTTGTCCAGCGCATCCGCTGCCCCATTGTGAGGTGCGGGGAGGTGGGGGCGGAGTTCCGGCTGTGCATGCGCGGTCGGAAAAAGCGGACCGTCGGCAAAAAACGTTACATGTAGCGTTTTTTTTGTGCCGACGGTCCGCCACAACACGGCGCAACCATCGCACGACGGTTGCGACGTGTGTCAATCCGTCGCTTAATGTTAGTCTATGGGGAAAAAACGCATCCTGCAAGCACTTTTGCAGGATGCGTTTTTTCGGCCAAACAACGCATTGCGACGGATTGCAAAAAACGCTAGTGTGAAAGTAGCCTTAGATGTGAACTGCCTCCCGCCATCATAGATACTCCTTTTGATGATGCTCCAGAGGTTCTCAATGGGGTTGAGGTCAGGGGAAGATGGTGGCCACACCATAAGTTTGTCCTCTTTTATGCCCATATGCAGCCAGAGATGCAGATGTGTTTTTTGCAGCATGAGATGGTGCATTATCATGCATGAAAATGATCTTGCTGCGGAAAGCATGGTTCTTCCTCTTGAACCATGGCAGGAAGTGTTGTTTTAGAGACTCCACATAGATTATAGAGTTCATCTTTACCCCTTCAGGGATCATAAAGGGGCCGACAATCTCTCTCCCCATGATTCCAGCCCAAAACATTACTCCACCTCCTCCTTGTTGGCGCCTTAGCCGTGTTTTCATGAGTGTCCATCAACCAGCCATCCTCCACTCCATTCATCTGGACCATCGAGCGTTGCACGACACTCATCGGTGAACAAAACAGTTTGGAAGTCAGTCTTCATGTATTGTTTGGCCCACTGGAGCTATTTCTGCTTGTGTGCAGTGGATAGAGGTGGTTGACAGAATGGCTCACGCACAGCTGCAAACCTCTGAAGGACCCTGCATCTTGTTGTTCTGGGGACGTTGGAGGCACCAGCAGCTTCAAAAACTTGTGTGCTGCTATGACAAGGCATTTTTGCAGCTGCTCTTTTAACCTTACGCAATTGCCTGTTGGAAAGAGTCCTCAATTTTTCCTTATCAGCATGCACACGGAATCAGCTACATACTTCTTGATTGTGCGATGATCACGATGAAGTGTCTTGGCAATGTTGATTGTAGTCATGCCTTGACCTAAATACTCCACAATTTGTTGCTTCTCAGCAGCCGACACATCCTTTTTCTTTCCCATTTTGGCAAAAAATGTAGGCTGCTTAATAATGTGGAACAGCCTTCTTAAGTAGTCTTGCCTTTATTTGGACACACCTGCCAAACTAATGTGCACAGGTATCTGCAATTGCTTTCAGTGATATAAAGAGCCCTGACACACATCACCATCAATGAGTTTAAATGACAAACAAAAAAATTCTAACCTTATCACTCCTAAACTCTTTGTGCATAATAATTTGGAACACAGTGTAGTTACGGAAGCTAAATATCCTTTCTCCGAGGACCTGGTGAAGGAGTTGCTTCTTTCTCCTGTGGATCCTGCCGTATTGCTACTCGTATCCAAAACAATCTTAACCTTGTCCGACGGTTCATCAGTCAAAAATCCTTCTGACCGTCAAATTGACTATCTGGCTCGCTCTGTCTTTGAGGCCTCAGGAGCAGCTCTCCTTCCATCTTTTGCATCTACCTGGGTGGCTAAGGCAATGGTGGCCTGGGCAGAGGTGTTAACCTCTACCATCCATGGCAGTAATCTTCCCCCAGAGGTGGCCAGACTAGCTAACCAGTTAGCTGAGGCCGGAGATTTTGTGGTTAACGCTTCCATAGATGCGGCTAATTGCGCAGCGCAAGCGGCTGCAAATGTAATTTCTATCAGGAGGGCCTTATGGCTTTGCGATTGGTGAGCAGATTCTGCTTCTAAGAAGTCGCTGACTTCTCTACCTTACCAAGCTGGCCGTTTATTTGGGGAGAAACTAGACCAAATCATTTCTGACGCCACCGGAGGGAAGAGTAAATTTCTTCCCCAGCAAAAACCTGCCCGGCCTTTTCGGAATCAACAGCAGTTTCGATTCCGGTCCTTTCATAACAACTCCAGTTGGTCCTCCTCCCCCTGGTTCGGGACGGAGGGAAAACTGAAATCCTCAGGTCTCATACAGACCAAACCGTTCCTGGAAACCCAGACCGAGACCTTCTGCCTCTAAGCCATCCGCATCTCTTAAGCCTTCTACACAATGACTCGTCGACGTGTCCGGCGGACACCAACAAAGTAGGCGGACGCCTCCTTTCGTTCCGTCAAAATTGGCTCTCGGTCGTTCACGACGAGTGGGTCAGAGAGCTCGTGTCTTTCGAGTACAAAATAGAGTTTTCTTCCATCCCCCCTCCGCGCTTCTTCCAGTCTTCTCCCCCAAATCAAGGGCATCACATCTTCAGGCCATACAGGTGCTTCAAAGGGATGGTGTCATCGCTCCGGTCCCTCGAGACCAAAGGTTCAAGGGGTTTTACTCCAACCTTTTTGTGGTCCCAAAGAAGGACGGGACTCTACGGACCATACTGGACCTCAAACTGCTGAACAAGTTCCTACGGATCCGACACTTCAGGATGGACTCGCTCCGTTCCGTTGTCGCGTCCCTCAAAAAAGGGGAGTTCCTTGCATCCATAGACATCAAGGATGCTTATCTACATATTCCAATTTTTCCCTCTCATCAGCAGTTCCTGCACTTCGCAGTCCAAGAAGAACACTTCCAGTTTGTAGCCTTGCCCTTCGGACTCGCCACCGCCCCCAGAGTCTTCACCAAGGTCATGGCGGCCGTCATGGCCATTCTTCACGCTCGGGGAGTGGTAGTTCTGCCCTATCTGGACGACCTATTAATCAAGGGTCCATCCCATTCTGCCTGCGAGGAGTCTGTAAATATCACCGTGGATTCTCCTCGCCTGGGTTGGAAAATCAACTTCAAGAAATCATCTCCAGTGCCGGCTCAGCAAATCTGCTTCCTAGGCATGATTTTGGACTCTTCCCGCGGGTTGGTCATTCTCCCTCCAGAGAAGGTTTTGTCCTTACAACAGGGAGCGCGCAACCTCTCCCTCCCAGTCCCTCACTCCATTCGCTTCGCAATGCGCATCCTCGGGAAAATGGTTGCGGCAATGGAAGCCGTTCCGTTTGCGCAGTTCCATCTCCGTCCCCTACAACAGGTGCTTCTGTTAGCCTGGGACAGGAGCCCATTTTCCCTCGACCGTCGTTTTCGCCTGCCCCCACAGGTCAGGCAGACCCTCTGGTGGTGGACGCTACAGTCCTCCATGAACCAAGGGAAGTCCTTTCTCCCAGTGCACTGGTTAGTGGTGACCACCGATGCCAGCCTTTTGGGCTGGGGTGCAGTTTTCAATCACCACACGGCACAGGGTCGTTGGTCCACAAGAGTCGCGTCTTCCAATCAATATCTTGGAGATTCGAGCAATCACTCTTGCCTTACACAACTTTCACCACCTTCTCGCAGGCCATCCTATCAGAATCCAATCCGACAACGCCACAGCCGTGGCGTATATCATCCGGCAAGGGGGAACCCGCAGCAGGGCAGCCATGCTCGAAGTCTCTCACATCCTGCGCTGGGCCGAGACCAATCACTCGCTCATCTCGGCGATCCACATACCGGGTGTGGAGAATTGGGAAGCGGACTTCCTCAGTTGCCAAGGTCTTGCCTCGGGCGAGTGGTCCCTCCATCCGGAAGTCTTCCAGCAGATTTGTCTTCGCTGGGGGATGCCGGATATGGATCTCATGGCCTCGAGGCTCAACAACCAGGTTCCCCAGTTCATTGCGCGGTCCCGCGATCCTTGCGCCATTGGGGCAGATGCTCTGGTCCTGTTGTGGCATCGGTTCCAGCTACCATACATATTTCCGCCTCTTCCTCTGTTCCCGAGAGTCATCAAGAAGATCAGGGCAGAGGGGAGACCGGTGATTCTCGTCGCACCGGACTGGCCGCGCTGAGCATGGTACACAGAACTCGTCCAAATCGTCGCCGACGTCCCCTGGCGGCTTCCAGATTGCACGGATCTTCTCTCACAGGGCCCGATTTGCCACCAGAACTCCGGGGCCCTGTCTTTGATGGCGTGGCCGTTGAATCCTTGATTTTAGCCCAAGCCGGATTCTCTCCAGGGGTTTCTTCTACCATGATTCGCGCTAGGAAACCCGTATCCATGTGCACTTATCATCGTACCTAGTGCACCTTCTTCTCATGGTGCAAGGCGCATGGACGTTCTCCCCTGGTATTATCCATTCCGTCCATTCTGGAGTTCCTCCAATCAGGTCTAGTCAGGTCTTGCCCTAAGCTCGCTCAAGGGACAAGTGTCCGCATTGTCTGTTCTATTCCAACGAAAGATCGCTTCCAGACTGCCGGTTAAGACGTTGATCCAAGGAGTCTCCCGGGTGGTCCCCCCCTATAGAATGCCTTTGGCTTCATGGGATCTTAACTTGGTTCTCGGAGTTCTTCAGGAGGCCCCTTTCGAACCATTGCAGGACATCTCTCACCCTCCTTTCATGGAAGGTGGTCTTTCTCGTGGTGATTACGTCAATCAGGAGAGTTTCTGAGTTGGCGGCTCTCTCTTGCCGACCCCCTTTCCTGATTTTTCACCCAGACAAGGTAGTTTTGAGAACCTCTCCCTCTTTCCTACCGAAAGTCGTCTCCTCCTTTCATCTAAATGAGGACATTGTCTTGCCATCATTCTGTCCGGCACCAACCCATCGTATTGAGAAAGCTCTCCATGCTCTGGATGTGGTTAGAGCTCTTCGGCGGTACATATCTCGCACTTCTGCCTTCCGTAAGTCGGATGTCCTGTTCATGCTTCCGGAGGGACATAGGAAAGGTCTACCCGCCTCAAAGGCCAAGTGGATTCGCTCCACTATTCAGGAATCTTATCGCGTCAGGAACACCCCTGTCCCAGCAGGGATTAAGGCGCATTCCACTTGGTCAGTCGGTGCTTCTTGGGCCATTCGGCACCAAGCTTCCGCACAACAGCTTTGTAAAGCTGCGACTTGGTCCAGTCTGCATACCTTCACGAAGCACTATCACGTCCATACCAAGGCTTCGGCAGACGCTGCCCTTGGCAGGCGCATTCTGCAGACAGTCGTACCTCATTAAGCCAGTGGTACATGGAGTTTTAGCAGTGCAATTGCTCCCCACCCAGGGACTGCTTTAGGACTTCCCATGGTCCTGTGTCCCCCAATGAGACGTAGGAGAAAAGGAGATTTTTGTGTACTCACCGTAAAATCTTTTTCTCCGAGCCAATCATTGGGGGACACAGCACCCACCCTGTTAGCCTATTGGATGTTTGTTGTTGTATTTTGTTCCTCAGTTTTGGACATAGTTTACTTGTCTTGGTTTTCTTATACTCCTACTGCTTTACTACCGAACTGAGTCGTTACTGGCCAGTCAAGGGGTGTATACTGCAGAGGAGGAGTTAACTCTTCGTGTTTACTTAGTGTCCTCCTAGTGGCAAGCAGCATAACACCCATGGTCCTGTGTCCCCCAATGATTGGCTCGGAGAAAAAGATTTTACGGTGAGTACACAAAAATCTCCTTATTTGGTATCGCCGCATTCAGAATCGCCCGATTTATCAAAAAAAATGATTATCCTGATCACTAAATGGGGTAGCGAGGGGGGAAAAAAAAAAGTAAAAACTCCAGAATTACGTATTTTTGGTCGCCATGACCTTGCATTAAAATGCAATAACGGGCAATCAAAAGATCGTATCTGCACCACAATGCTATCACTAAAAACATCAGATCGGCAAGAAAAAAATAAGCCTTCACTCAACCCGAGATCACAAAAAATGGAGACTCTACAGGTATTGGAAAATGGCACAATTTTTTTTTTTAACTAAGTTAGGAATTTTTTTCACCACTTAAATAAAAAAGAACATAGACCTGTTTTGGTGTCTACGAACTCGTAATGACCTGGAGAATCATAATGACAGGTCAGATTTAGCATTTAGTGAACCTAGTAAAAAAGACAAACAAAAAACAAGTGTGGGATTGCACTTTCTTGCAATTTCACCGCACTTGGAATTTTTTTCTCATTTTCCAGTACACGACATGGTAGAACCAATGGTGTCGCTGGAAAGTACAACTTGTCCTGCCAAAAACACAAGCCCTTTATATGGCAATATTGATGGAAAAAATAAAAAGTTATGGCTCTGAGAAGGGGACAAAAAAACGAAAATGCAAAACCGAAAAAAGCTACGGGGGTTAAGGGGTTTACATTATAGACTGTTCATGTCTTTGTTAGTGGCCAAACGTACAAAATCAGCAAGGGATCAAGTACTTATTTCCCCCACTGTATAAAATCTCTCCCTTAAAACTGCATTCCTGATTGCCAAAACAACAGCCAGATGGATTGGGGAAATGCAGGCGTTTTCCATAAAACGCCCATACCTAAGGATCGTAGATGACTGCATTATTCTTAGGTTAGACCCTGCGTTCCTACCAAAAGTAGTAAAAATCTTTCATATGAGTCAAGAGGTAGTCTTGCCTTCCTTCTGCCAGGACCATAAAAATAGTCAGGAACGATGGACCTTTCATTCCCTAGACGTCAGAAGAGTAGTCCTCCGGTACTTAGAAGTCACAAAGGACTGGCGAATAGAACCCAATCTGTTCATACAGTTTTGCGGGAAAAATAAGGGGAAAAAGATGTCAAAAGCGACATTGACATGATGGGTCAGATCAGTGATCAGCCTGACCTACACATCAGAAGAGAAGTCTCCAGTGAATATCGGAGCCCATTTAACAAGAGCAGTAAGCATATCTTGGGCCTCAGTGGACCAAATCTGCAGTGCTGCAACATGGACGAATCTTAATACCTTTTGCAGACACTATAAACTTGACTTTTTATCTGACCAAAAGATGGCCTTTGCAATAAAGGTCCTCCAAGCAGTGGACCCGCTCTCAATGTATCCTCTGGCATTCTCCTGATGGTGCTGTCAGGAGGGACATCCTGGAAAGTAGGCAATAGACCTACCGGTAATATGTTTTCCAAGAGTCAATCATGACAGCACCTATTATATTCCCTCCCTTAAATTCCTATCATACATCTGATGGTAACGTATGTAGAAGGAAAACTAAATAAAATAGAGTTGCATCCATCCTGGCGTGGTACTTGAGATATCACTGAAGGGTGGTGGAGGGAAGGACCTTTTAACCTCTTGTGTGTTCCTGTCCCGATCAAGGATAAGAAGGACTACCTCCTGATGGTGCTGTCATGATGGACTACTAGAAAACCTATTACCAGTAGGTCTAATGCCTACTCTTATGAGTTGGGTGAGACCTCTGGTCGGTTACTAGAAAAGAAGGTGCTGGGTTATCTGTCTCACTACAATCAAAGCAAATCCATAGACATTTCAGCCTATCCCATTATTGATAAAAGCCGGGGATGGGCTGTAACGTCTATGGATTTGCTTTGATTGCAATAAAACAGCTACTACTCAATACGTGAATGCCGAAATTCTTTGCCCTTCGATTTATACTTCCTCAATGAGCACCACACCAAAACACTGAGTGCCGACCACTTCTTGCTTTTTCCCTTGCTGGGTTATTTGTGTGGGATAACCATCAAGGATAAAGACAGGGATTATTTTTTAGACTAGATGGTGGCCCGATTCTAAAACATTGGGTATTCTAGAATATGTATGTATGTATGTATGTATGTATATAGAAGCCACATAGTATATAGCACAGGCCACGTAGTATATAGGAGCCATGTAGTATATAGCAGATAAACAGTACGTGGCCTGTGCTATATACTATTTGGCTGTTATATACATACCTACATACATATTGTAGAATACCCGATGCGTTAATACAGGCCACTCAATATATAACAGTGGCCACGCAGTATATAACACAGCCCAAACAGTATATAACACAGCCCACGCAGTATATAGCAGCTACGCAGTATATAACACTGCCCACGTAATATATAGCACTGGCCACGTAGTATATAGCAGCCACGCAGTATATAACACAACCTACGTAGTATACAGCAGTGTGAGCGCCATATCCCTGTTAAAAAAAAAAAAAAATGTAAATAAAAAATAGTTATATACTCACCCGCCGGGATTCAGCGAAGCTCTGGCAATGCGCGCTCGGCTGCCGCCATCTTCCGTTCCCAGGATGCATTGCGAAATTACACAGATGACTTAGCGGTCTCGCAAGACCACTAAGTCTTCTGGGTAATTTCGCAATGCATCTCTGGGAGCGGAAGCTGGCGGCAGCCGCGTGCGCCTCGACGGAAGGTGAGAATAGAAGGTTTTTTGTTTTTTTATTATTTTTAACATTACATCATTTTACTATTGATGCTGCATAGGCAGCATCAATAGTAAAAAGTTGGGGACACACAGGGTTAATTGCAGCGATAACAGAGTACGTTACCCGTGGCATAACGCGGTCCATTACCGCTGTCATTAACCATGTGTGAGCGGTGACTGGAGGGGAGTATGCGGGCGCCTGGCACTGACTGCAGGGGGAGTAGGGAGGGACAAATCGGACTGTGCCCGTAGCTGATTGGTCGCGGCAGCCATGACAGGCAGCTGGCGAGACCAATCAGCGACGCGGGATTTCCATTACGGAAGTTGCAGACAGAAAGAAGGAAGTACCCCTTAGACAATTATATATATAGATCAGCCAATTTCCCTGAAAGAATTTCTAATGTCTAATTATAAGGCTCCTGGGGCTGATGGCCTTACAATAGAAATATATTGAAATATTTTGAGAGAGAATTATTTCCACATTAGTTGGAAATGATTAATAATACCTTTCATCTAGGATGCTCAAACTTCCTTTATGAGGCGGTAATTGTTGTTCTGTCCAAAGAAGGGAAAGATAAAGAGTTATGTGATTAGTACAGGCCGATATTAATATTGACATCAGATGTTAAAATCCTGGCCAAAACCCTTGCTTCCCATCTGAACACAGTGATGGAATCAGTCATTCCTTCTGACCAGGCAGGTTATGCCCTCTAGCTTAGCTGCTATAAACTTGTGTAGGTTATTTTTGAATCTGCAGATGGATCCTAATCGAAAAGCTATTTTATCCTTTTGATAGCGTGGAGTGGGGTTACATTTTGGAGGTGCTAAGGAAAATGGGGTTTGGCCCTAATTTCATCAAATAGGTTATGCTACGATACAGAGCTCCAACTGTTGAGATAAGAGTGAATGGAGATATCTCTTGAGAATATAGAGCTATACAGGGGAACGAATAAAACTAGGAGGAAAAAGACCACGCAATAGGATTTTATCTCCAAGGGAGATAAAGGTGTTTAACCCCTTAGTGACAGAGCCAATTTGGTACTTAATGACCGAGCCAATTTTTACAATTCTGACCACTGTCACTTTAAGAGGTTATAACTCTGGAACGCTTTATCGGATCCCGCTGATTCTGAGATTGTTTTTTCGTGACATGTTGTACTTCAAGTTAGTGGTAACATTTCTTCGATATTACTTGCAATTATTTATGAAAAAAATGGAAATATGGCGAAAATTTTTAAAATTTTGCAATTTTCAAACTTTGTATTTTTATGCCCTTAAATCAGAGAGATATGTCACAAAAAATAGTAAATAAATAACATTTCTCACATGTCTACTTTACATCAGCACAATTTTGGAAACAATTTTTTTTTTTGTTAGGGAGTTATAAGGGTTAAAAGTTGACCAGCAATTTCTCATTTTTACAACACCATGTTTTTTTTAGGGACCACATCACCTTTGAAGTGATTTTGAGGGGTCTATATAATAGAAAATAACCAAGTGTGACACCATTCTAAAAACTGCACCCCTCAAGCTGCTCAAAACCACATTCAAGAAGTTTATTAACCCTTTACGTACTTCACAGGAACTAAAACAATGTGGAAGAAAAAAATGAACATTTAACTTTTTTTTGCAAACATTTTACTTCAGAACCATTTTTTTTAATTTTCACAAGTGTAAAAACAGAAATTTAACCACAAATTTTGTTGTGCAATTTTTCCTGAGTACGCCGATACCCCATATGTGGAGGTAAACCACTGTTTGGGCGCACCGCAGAGCTTGGAAGTGAAGGAGCACCGTTTGACTGTTTCAATGCAGAATTGGCTGGAATTGAGATCGGACGCCATGTCGCGTTTGGAGAGCCCCTAATGTGCCTAAACAGTGGAAAACCCCCACAAGTGACACCATTTTGGAAACTAGACCCCCCAAGGAACTTATCTAGATGTGTGGTGAGCACTTTGAACCCCCAAGTGCTTCACAGAAGTTTATAACGTAGAGCCGTGAAAATAAAAAATCGCATTTGTTTTCACAAAAATGATTTTTTTGCCCACAAATTCTTATTTTCACAAGGGTAACAGGAGAAATTAGACCACAAAAGTTGTTGTGCAATTTCTCCTGAGTACGTCGATACCCCATATGTGGAGGTAAACCACTGTTTGGGCGCACCGCAGAGCTTGGAAGTGAAGGAGCACCGTTTGACTTTTTCAATGCAGAATTGGCTGGAATTGAGATCGGATGCCATGTCGCGTTTGGAGAGTCCCTGATGTGCCTAAACAGTGGAAACCCCCCACAAGTGATACCATTTTGGAAACTAGACCCCTTAAGGAACTTATCTAGATGTGTGGTGAGCACTTTGAACCCCCAAGTGCTTCACAGAAGTTTATAACGTAGAGCCGTGAAAATAAAAAATCTCATTTTTTCTACAAAAATGATCTTTTTGCCCCCAAATTTTTATTTTCACAAGGGTAGCAGGAGAAATTAGACCACAAAAGTTGTTGTGCAATTTCTCCTGAGTACGTCGATACCCCATATATGGGGGTAAACCACTGTTTGGGCGCATGGCTGAGCTCGGAAGCAAAGGAGCGCCATTTGACTTTTCAATGCAAAATTGACTGGAATTGAGATCGGACGCCATGTCGCGTTTGGAGAGCCCCTGATGTGCCTAAACAGTAGAAACCCCCCAAAAGTGACCCCATTTTGGAAACTAGACCCCCCATGGAACTTATCTAGATGTGTAGTGAGAACTTTGAATGCCCAAGTGCATCACAGAAGTTTATAATGCAGAGTCGTGAAAATAAAAAATATATATTTTTTAACAATAAAGATTTTTTAGCCCCCAAGTTTTTATTTTCACAAGGGTAACAAGAGAAATTGGACCCCAAAAGTTGTTGTCCAATTTGTCCTGAGTATGCTGGTACCCCATATGTGGGGGTAAACCACCGTTTGGGCGCACGGCAGAGCTCGGAAGGGAAGGAGCGCCATTTTGGAATGCAGACTTTGATAGAATTGTCTGCGGGCGTTATGTTGCGTTTGCAGACCCCTAATGTACCTAAACAGTAGAAACCCCCAACAAGTGACCCCATTTTGGAAAATAGACCCCCTAAGGAACTTATCTAGATATGTGGTGAGAACTTTGAATGCCCAAGTGCTTCACAGAAGTTTATAATGCAGAGTAGTGAAAATAAAAAATATTTTTTTTCCCACAAAAAAGATTTTTTTAGCCCCCAAATTTTTATTTTCACAAGGGTAACAAGAGAAATTGGACCCCAAAAGTTGTTGTCCAATTTATCCCAAGTATGCTGATGCCCCATATGTGGGGGTAAACCACTGTTTGGGCGCACGGCAGAGCTCAGAAGGGAGGGAGTACCATTTGACTTTTTTAGCGCAAAATTGGCTGTCGTGTTTGGAGACCCCCTGATGTACCTAAACAGTGGAAACCCCCAAATTATAACTCCAACCCTAACTCCAACACACCCCTAACCCTAATCTCAACCCGATCCATAATCCTAATCACAACCCTAACGATAATCACAACCATAACCCCAAAACAGCCCTAATCTCAACCCTAACCATAACCCTAATCAAAACCCTAAATCCAACACACCCCTAACCCTAATCCCAACCCTAACCCTAATCCCAACCCTAATCCCAAACGTAACGCTAATCCCAACCCTAATCCAAACCCTAACCCTAATCCCAACTCTAACCCTAACTTTAGCCCCAACCCTAACTTTAGCCCCAACCCTAACCATAACTTTAGCCCCCGTCGTCACAAAAAAAGTTCAATGTAACCTTTTTTTTGTACGTCGCGTCCGCCATTTCCGCGCATGCGTGGCCGTAACTCTGCCCCCTCCTCCCCAGGACATAGACTGGGCAGCGGATGCGTTGAAAAACTGCATCCGCTGCCCACGTTGTGCACAATTTTCACAATGTGCGTCGGTACGTCGGGCCGACGCATTGCGACCGTCCCGTACCGACGCAAGTGTGAAAGAAGCCTAAGGCTACTTTCACACTAGCGTCGTACTCGGCCCATCGCAGTGTGTCGGGCCGACGTACCGACGCTAGCGTTGTAAGCGCCGCACAACGGGTGCAGCGGATGCTGTTTTTTCAACGCATCCGCTGCCCCATTGTGAGGTGCGGGGAGGCGGGGGCGGAGTTCCGGCCACGCATGCGCGGTCGGAAATGGCGGACACGTCGCACAAAAAAGTTACATGTAGTTTTTTTTGTGTCGACGGTCCGCCAAAGCACGACGCATCCGTCGCATGACGCATCCGTCGCACGACGGATGCGACATGTGGCAATCCGTCGCAATGCGTCGCTAATGCAAGCCAATGGAGAAAAAACGCATCCTGCAAGCACTTTTGCAGGATGCGTTTTTTCTCCAACGACGCATTGCGACGGAAGCCAAAAAACGCTAGTGTGAAAGTAGCCTAACCCTAACCCTAGCCCTAACCCTAAATTTAGCCCCAACCCTAACCCTAACCCTAACCCTAACTCTAACCCTAACCCTAACTCTAACCCTAACCCTAACCCTAATTTTAGCCCCAACTCGTCTTCTCCTGCCGGCCGGCAGATGGCAGCAGATGGCGGGCGCACTGCGCATGCGCCCGCCATGATGAAAAAGCCGGCTGGCAGGAGAAGACAGAAGAGGACCCAGGGACACCGGGTGAGTATGTTAGGGTCCCCGAATCCCCCTATTTCTCTGTCCTCTGATGTGCGATCACATCAGAGGACAGAGAAATAACTGAATTTTTTTTTTTTTTTTTTGCGGTCGCCGGTAAACTGTTAATTATCGGCGATCGCAAAGCAGGGGTCGGTGCAAACCGACCCCGATCATGTTCTTTGGGGTCTCGGCTACCCCCGGCAGCCGAGACCCCAAAGATCTTCCGGGTGCCGGGCGGTGGGCGTACTGCGCGTGCGCCCGCCATTTTTTCCCGGAAACAAGATGGCGGCGCCCATCGGGAGCCACGAGGAGCACCGGGGGAGGTAGGTAAGTATCAGGGGGCTATTGGGGGCCATCGGGGACCACATTTCTCTGTCCTCCGATGTGCGATCACATCGGAGGACAGAGAAATTAAACGGCAAATCGCGTTTTGGTTTTTTTTGTTGCGACCGCCGGTAAACGGTTAATTACCGGCGATCGCAACTCGGGGGTCGGTAACCGAGACCCCAGGGAAAATCTGACTCTGGGGGGCGCTATTCACTTTTTCCACAGCGCCGTTAATTAACGGCGCTGTGGTTTAAGTACCCTTAGCGGCCGCCGTTAAAAGGCGTATCGGCGGTCGTTAAGGAGTTAAGGTTATACTAACCTGATTTACTTGTGTATATTGTACACAGCATTTCAATCACTTATAAATCCAGCTGCTGCAGGTCCTATGGGGCATCAAACCGGGAAAAACACAAATAAGGAAGATTATAGATAAGGATAATCTGCGCTGCTGGTATTCCATATAATAAATCCAAATCTAGACGGAAAGTACATGCATTTTTTCTTCGGTCAACGCGTTTCAAAGTACTACAAACTTCATCAGGACAATGAAAGCATCTTTCGATTTGGATTTATTGTATTTGATACCAGCAGCGCAGATTATCCACAAATCCTCCTTATCTGTATACAGGGGAATGAGACCGGGTTGCCCATTATCTCCTCTACTTTTTACCCTGGTAATTGAGCCCCTAGCCTGAAGGATTAGACAACACACTGGGCTAGAGTGTTTTAAATATTAAAATAGAGATGAAAAGGTCGCTCTCTATGCAGATAACCTTTTATTATTTGTTAACAAGATGACCAATTCACTTCCAATTATAATGGAAATTATGAAGACTTTTGGGAGTTCCTCAGGATTGACTATAAATTAGTCAAAGTTTGCTTTGCTGCTTTTGGCGAAGATCGATACCCTGGGACAGAGTTTCTTAAATATTCCAACAGTTTCAAAATTTAAATAGCGCTTGGGGAAGACAAACCTTGTTAAAATGTGCCTTATGCCTTGTATTCTTTGTGTACTACATAATTCACCTACTTGGATTCCTAAATACTGGTTTTAAAAAAATGCACAATATTTTAAGAGATTCGGTCTGGAGGAGAGGAATACACAGTATAAAGCTGGAAAAGTTGCAGATACCTAAAAACTTGGGAATACTAGCCTCTCAGTTCTAACATTTTAGAGGGTGGGCTTTGGATGGGATGGAAGGGGCAAAGGTCCGAGTACAAAATTTCTAGGTGGTGGTGATAATCTGATATTTTACAGATAGGTAAGTTTAAGGTCAGTTCTAGGGGTTTTGTGACTAACTGATTCAAAAAATGTGGTGGTCCTGTGAGAAATGGATGGGAAGGGAGAATATTCTAAATATACTCCTATCTGGAATAACCTGTTTGGAGTAGGGTTGAGCGAAACGGGTCGATCATTTTCAAAAGTCGCCGACTTTTGGCTAAGTCGGCGTCTCATGAAACCCGATCCGACCCCTGTGCTTGTCGGCCATGCGGTACGCGACTTTCGCGCCAAAGTCGCGTTTCAATGACGCGAAAAGCGCCATTTCTCAGCCAATGAAGGTGAACGCAGAGTGTGGGCAGCGTGATGACATAGATCCTGGTCCCCACCATCTTAGAGAAGGGCATTGCAGTGATTGGCTTGCTGTCTGCGGCGTCACAGGGGCTATAAAGGGGCGTTCCCGCCGACCGCCATCTTACTGCTGCTGCTCTGAGCTTAGGGACAGGTTGCTGCCGCTTCGTCAGAAGCAGGGAGAGCGTTAGGCAGGGTCCACTAACCACCAAACCGCTTGTGCTGCAGCGATTTCCACTGTCCAACACCACCTTCGGTGTGCAGGGACTGTGGAAGCTATTTTTTTTTTTTTTTCCCCTCAGCGCTGTAGCTCATTGGGCTGCCCTAGAAGGCTCCGTGATAGCTGTATTGCTGTGTGTACGCCACTGTGGAAACCAACTGCTTTTTTCAAAGCACATATCCTCTTGTTCCTTCCTTTCTGCACAGCTATCTTTTTTGTTTGTCCACACTTTTTATTTAATTTGTGCATCAGTCCACTCCTATTGCTGCCTGCCATACCTGGCTTACATTACTGCAGGGAGATAGTAATTGTAGGACAGTCCCTGTTTTTTTTTTTTTTGTTTTTTTTGTGGGAGATTAAGATTGGCATTTCTGCTACAGTGCCATCCCTGTGTGTGCCATCTCTCACTGAGTGGGCCATAGAAAGCCTATTTATTTTTTCCGTGATTTGTGTTCTAAATTCTACCTCAACACAAAAACACTACATCAATCAGTGGGAGAAAAATATTGGCCTCAGTCAGGGCTTGTGTGCCACTGCTGTGTGTGCTATCTCTCATTCAGTGGGCTATAGCAAGCCTATTTTTTTTTTTTTTTTTTTTTAATATTATTTGGTTTCTAAAGTCTCCCTGAAAAAAAAAAAATACCTAAAAAAACAGTGGGAGAGTAATATTGCCCTTTCAGCTTGTGTGCCAGTCTTGACTCCTGGGTGTGCCACCTCTCTCCCTCTCATTCAGTGGGCCATAGAAAGCCTATTTATTTTTTTTTTAAAATATTATTGGGTTTCTAAAGTCTCCCTTAAAAAACAAAAAATACATAAAAAAACAGTGGGAGAGTAATATTGCCCTTTCAGCTTGTGTGCCAAGCTTGACTCCTGGGTGTGCCACCTCTCTCCCTCTCATTCAGTGGGCCATAGAAAGCCTATTTATTTTTTTTTTTAAATATTATTGGGTTTCTAAAGTCTCCCTTAAAAAACAAAAAATACATAAAAAAACAGTGGGAGAGTAATATTGCCCTTTCAGCTTGTGTGCCAGGCTTGACTCCTGGGTATGCCACCTCTCTCCCTCTCATTCAGTGGGCCATAGAAAGCCTATTTATTTTTTTTTTAAATATTATTGGGTTTCTAAAGTCTCCCTTAAAAAACAAAAAATACATAAAAAAACAGTGGGAGAGTAATATTGCCCTTTCAGCTTGTGTGCCAGGCTTGACTCCTGGGTGTGCCACCTCTCTCCCTCTCATTCAGTGGGCCATAGAAAGCCTATTTATTTTTTTTTTTAAATATTATTGGGTTTCTAAAGTCTCCCTTAAAAAACAAAAAATACATAAAAAAACAGTGGGAGAGTAATATTGCCCTTTCAGCTTGTGTGCCAGTCTTGACTCCTGGGTGTGCCACCTCTCTCCCTCTCATTCAGTGGGCCATAGAAAGCCTATTTATTTTTTTAAAAAAATATTATTGGGTTTCTAAAGTCTCCCTTAAAAAACAAAAAATACATAAAAAAACAGTGGGAGAGTAATATTGCCCTTTCAGCTTGTGTGCCAGGCTTGACTCCTGGGTGTGCCACCTCTCTCCCTCTCATTCAGTGGGCCATAGAAAGCCTATTTATTTATTTTATTAAATATTATTGGGTTTCTAAAGTCTCCCTTAAAAAAAAAAAAAAACATAAAAAAACAGTGGGAGAGTAATATTGCCCTTTCAGCTTGTGTGCCAGTCTTGACTCCTGGGTGTGCCACCTCTCTCTCATTCAGTGGGCCATACAAAGCATTTTTTTTTTTTTTCCTTGATTTGTGTTCTAAAATCTACCTCAACACAAAAACACTACATCAATCAGTGGGAGAAAAATATTGGCCTCAGTCAGGGCTTGTGTGCCACTGCTGTGTGTGCTATCTCTCATTCAGTGGGCTATAGAAAGCCTATTTATTTATTTATTTTTTTTCTTATTATTTGGTTTCTAAAGTCTCCCTGAAAAAAAAAAAAAAAAACATAAAAAAACAGTGGGAGAGTAATATTGCCCTTTCAGCTTGTGTGCCAGTCTTGACTCCTGGGTGTGCCACCTCTCTCCCTCTCATTCAGTGGGCCATAGAAAGCCTATTTATTTTTTTTTTAAAATATTATTGGGTTTCTAAAGTCTCCCTTAAAAAACAAAAAATACATAAAAAAACAGTGGGAGAGTAATATTGCCCTTTCAGCTTGTGTGCCAGTCTTGACTCCTGGGTGTGCCACCTCTCTCTCTCATTCAGTGGGCCATAGAAAGGCTATTTTTTTTTTGGTTTTTTTAATATTATTTGGTTTCTAAAGTCTCCCTAAAAAAAAAAAAAAAAACATAAAAAAACAGTGGGAGAGTAATATTGCCCTTTCAGCTTGTGTGCCAGTCTTGACTCCTGGGTGTGCCACCTCTCTCCCTTTCATTCAGTGGGCCATAAAAAGCCTATTTATTTTTTTTTTTAAATATTATTGGGTTTCTATAGTCTCCCTTAAAAAACAAAAAATACATAAAAAAACAGTGGGAGAGTAATATTGCCCTTTCAGCTTGTGTGCCAGTCTTGACTCCTGGGTGTGCCACCTCTCTCCCTCTCATTCAGTGGGCCATAGAAAGCCTATTTATTTTTTTTTTTAAATATTATTGGGTTTCTAAAGTCTCCCTTAAAAAACAAAAAATACATAAAAAAACAGTGGGAGAGTAATATTGCCCTTTCAGCTTGTGTGCCAGGCTTGACTCCTGGGTGTGCCACCTCTCTCCCTCTCATTCAGTGGGCCATAGAAAGCCTATTTATTTTTTTTTTAAAATATTATTGGGTTTCTAAAGTCTCCCTTAAAAAAAAAAAAAAACATAAAAAAACAGTGGGAGAGTAATATTGCCCTTTCAGCTTGTGTGCCAGTCTTGACTCCTGGGTGTGCCACCTCTCTCTCATTCAGTGGGCCATAGAAAGCATTTTTTTTTTCCTTGATTTGTGTTCTAAAATCTACCTCAACACAAAAACACTACATCAATCAGTGGGAGAAAAATATTGGCCTCAGTCAGGGCTTGTGTGCCACTGCTGTGTGTGCTATCTCTCATTCAGTGGGCTATAGAAAGCCTATTTATTTATTTATTTTTTTTCTTATTATTTGGTTTCTAAAGTCTCCCTGAAAAAAAAAAAAAAAAACATAAAAAAACAGTGGGAGAGTAATATTGCCCTTTCAGCTTGTGTGCCAGTCTTGACTTCTGGGTGTGCCACCTCTCTCCCTCTCATTCAGTGGGCCATAGAAAGCCTATTTATTTTTTTTTTTAAATATTATTGGGTTTCTAAAGTCTCCCTTAAAAAACAAAAAATACATAAAAAAACAGTGGGAGAGTAATATTGCCCTTTCAGCTTGTGTGCCAGTCTTGACTCCTGGGTGTGCCACCTCTCTCTCTCATTCAGTGGGCCATAGAAAGGCTATTTTTTTTTTTGTTTTTTTAATATTATTTGGTTTCTAAAGTCTCCCTGAAAAAAAAAAAAAAAACATAAAAAAACAGTGGGAGAGTAATATTGCCCTTTCAGCTTGTGTGCCAGTCTTGACTCCTGGGTGTGCCACCTCTCTCCCTTTCATTCAGTGGGCCATAAAAAGCCTATTTATTTTTTTTTTTAAATATTATTGGGTTTCTATAGTCTCCCTTAAAAAACAAAAAATACATAAAAAAACAGTGGGAGAGTAATATTGCCCTTTCAGCTTGTGTGCCAGTCTTGACTCCTGGGTGTGCCACCTCTCTCCCTCTCATTCAGTGGGCCATAGAAAGCCTATTTATTTTTTTGTTTTTTTTAATATTATTTGGTTTCTAAAGTCTCCCTGAAATAAAAAAAAAACTTAAAAAAACAGTGGGAGAGTAATATTGCCCTTTCAGCTTGTGCGCCAGTCTTGACTCCTGGGTGTGCCACCTCTCTCTCTCTAATTGTGGGCCATAGAAAGCCTTTTTTTTTTTTTTTTTTTTTAATATTATTTGGTTTCTAAAGTCTCCCTGAGAAAAAAAAAAAAATAAATTAGGTGGGAGATTAATATTGACATTAGTGCTTGAGTGACAGTCCTGCGTGTGTGTCATCTCTGTGATTTTGTGCCACAGAAAACAGAGTGTGTAACATTGTGCCTGATTTTCCTTGTGGTCTCACCAACCTGTTAAGGGATATTGAAATCATACTGAAGTTATAGCTCACCGTGTAAGTTGTTTGACAGCAACAAATAAAGTTACTTTGGTTAAGATTTTAAAACAATGAGGAAGTCTGGTGCAAGAGGTCGTTGTGGGCGTTCATTGTCAGCTGGTAATGATGGTAGTGGTAGTGGAGCATCAGGTGGTCGTGGGGATAAAAATATTCCACCTAAGTCTGGAGCTGTGGAGCCAGTTTCGTCGTCAGGCTACACAAGGCCTCGAACGCTCTCTTTTCTGGGAGTAGGAAAACCGCTTTTAAAGGCGGAGCAGCAACAGCAAGTTTTGGCTTACATTGCAGACTCAGCCTCTAGCTCTTTTGCCTCCTCTTCCGAAACTGGTAAATGTAAAAGCAGCGCGTCGCTTGTGGATGTTCACGGTCAGGGACAAGTCGCTTCCTTGTCCTCCTCAGCAAAAACTACAACAAGAGAGAAGGATGCAGCAGGCGACACAACGGGTCACTCCATGGAGCTCTTTACACATACCGTCCCTGGCTTAGAAAGTGAAACATTTAACAGGCCATGCCCATTACAAGTATATTCTGACATGGAGTGCACTGATGCACAGCCACAGCCAGAGTACTATGCTGCTCCTTTGACTCAGACCACCACATTGCCCTCTCAGGGTACAGATCCACAATCAGACCCTGATGAGACTATGTTGCCCCGCCACGAACGCTATACCACCGACCGACACAGTGACACAGACGAAGTTGCACACGAGCTCGAAGAGGAGGTAATAGATGACCCAGTTATTGACCCCGATTGGCAGCCATTGGGGGAACAGGGTGCAGGCGGCAGTAGTTCAGAAGCGGAGGTGGAGGAGGGGCCGCAGCAGGCATCAACATCGCAACAGGTTCCATCTGCCGGGCCCGTATCTGGCCCAAAACGCGTGTCAAAGCCAAAACCTGTTGGAGCACAGCGTTGCCATCCGGTTAAAGCTCAGTCTGCAATCCCTGAAAAGGGATCCGAGTCTAGGAAGAGTGCAGTCTGGCATTTTTTTAAACAACATCCAACTGATCAGCGCAAAGTCATCTGTCAAAAATGTTCAACTAGCTTAAGCAGAGGTCAGAATCTGAAAAGTCTAAATACTAGTTGCATGCATAGACACTTAACCACCATGCATTTTCAAGCCTGGACTAACTACCAAACGTCCCTCAAGGTTGTAGCACCCTCGGCCAATGAAGCTAGTCAGCAACGCAACATCCCTTCCGTCACTGTAAGGCCACCATTTTCCGCACCACCGGCAGTATCTGTGCAGGTTTCTTTGCCAGCCAAAAGCAGTCAGGGTCAGGGAATCACCAGTTTTGTAGGAGGAAATATTGCATCTAGGGCACCGGCGGAAACAATACCGTCTCCAACCGTCTCTCAGTCTGCCATGTACACCGGCACACCCGAAAGTTCCACGATCTCCAGCTCTCCAGTCCAGCTCACCCTACATGAGACTCTGGTTAGAAAAAGGAAGTACTTATCCTCGCATCCGCGTACACAGTGTTTTAACGCCCACATAGCTAGACTAATCTCGTTAGAGATGATGCCCTACCGGTTAGTTGAAAGCGAAGCTTTCAAAGCCCTGATGGAGTACGCTGAACCACGATACGAGCTACCCAGTCGACACTTTTTTTCCAGAAAAGCCATCCCAGCCCTGCACCAGCATGTTAAACAGCGCATCGTCCATGCACTCAGGCAATCTGTGAGTACAAAGGTGCACCTGACTACAGATGCATGGACCAGTAGGCATGGCCAGGGACGTTATGTGTCCATCACGGCACACTGGGTGAATGTGGTGGATGCAGGGTCCACAGGCGACATCAATTTAGGGACAGTTGTGCCTAGCCCACGGTCTAGGAAACAGTTGGCTGTAGGCGTTCGCACCCCCTCCTCCTCCTCCTCCTCGTCCTCCTGCAGAAGCTACAGCTCTTCCACAGAACGCAGTCTGCCAACCACTCCATCGGCAGATGACACTGTTGCACACCAGTTGTCCCATTATGGGCCAGCTACTGCCAAGCGTCAGCAGGCTGTATTGGCTATGAAGTGCTTGGGCGACAACAGACACACCGCGGAAGTTCTGTCCGAGTTCTTGCAACAAGAAACGCAGTCGTGGCTGGGCACAGTAGATCTTGAGGCAGGCAAGGTAGTGAGTGATAACGGAAGGAATTTCATGGCTGCCATCTCCCTTTCCCAACTGAAACACATTCCTTGCCTGGCTCACACCTTAAACCTGGTGGTGCAGTGCTTATTGAAAACTTATCCTGGGTTCTCCGACCTGCTCCTCAAAGTGCGTGCACTTTGCTCACATATCCGACGTTCGCCTGTACACGCCAGCCGTATGCAGACCTATCAGCGGTCTTTGAACCTTCCCCAGCATCGCCTAATCATAGACGTTGCAACAAGGTGGAACTCAACACTGCACATGCTTCAGAGACTGTGCGAACAGAGGCGTGCTGTTATTTATTTGTGGGAGGATACACGGGCAGGCAGTAGGATGGCAGACATGGAGTTGTCAGGTGTGCAGTGGTCTAAGATACAAGACATGTGTCAAGTCCTTCAGTGTTTTGAGGAATGCACACGGCTGGTTAGTGCAGACAACGCCGTAATAAGCATGAGCATCCCCCTAATGCGTCTGCTGATGCAAAGTTTGACGCACATAAAGGAGCAGGCGTCTGCACCAGAGGAAGAGGAAAGCCTTGATGACAGTCAGCCATTGTCTGGTCAGGGCAGTGTACAGGACGAGGTAGCGGGCGAAGAGGAGGTGGAGGACGAGGAGGATGATGGGGATGAGTATATTTTTAATGCCGAACCTTTCCCGGGGGCACAGGAAATTGGTTGCGTGTCACGGCCGGGTTCTGGTTTTTTGAGGGACACAAGTGACGTAGATTTGCCTGCAACTGCCCCTCAACCAATCACAACCGGAGATTTGACAACTGGAACTTTGGCCCACATGGCGGATTATGCCTTACGTATCCTAAAAAGGGACACACGCATTACGAAAATGATGAACGATGACGATTACTGGTTGGCCTGCCTCCTTGATCCACGCTATAAAGGCAAATTGCAAAATATTATGCCACATGAGAACTTGGAACTAATATTAGCAACCAAACAGTCAACTCTTGTTGACCGTTTGCTTCAGGCATTCCCAGCACACAGCGCACGTGATCGTTCTCACACGAGCTCCAGGGGGCAGCAGACTAGGAGTGTTAGGGGTGCACACATCAGAAGTGGCGTTGGACAGAGGGGTTTTCTGACCAGGTTGTGGAGTGATTTTGCTATGACCGCAGACAGGACAGGTACTGCTGCATCAATTGAAAGTGACAGGAGACAACATTTGTCCAGTATGGTTACTAACTATTTTTCATCCCTTATCGATGTTCTCCCTCAACCGTCATTCCCATTTGATTACTGGGCCTCCAAATTAGACACCTGGCCAGAATTGGCAGAATATGCATTGCAGGAGCTTGCTTGCCCGGCAGCAAGTGTCCTATCAGAAAGAGTATTCAGTGCTGCAGGTTCAATATTAACCGAAAAAAGGACTCGTCTGGCTACCCAAAATGTTGACGATCTAACATTCATTAAAATGAACCACAACTGGATTTCGAAATCTTTTGCCCCACCTTGCCCGGCCGACACCTAGCTTTCCTATGAAAGGCTCTTGCCTGTGAATTACTTTTCTAATGTCTAATTTGCTGCAGCTGATTGTACAGCATACGACATGTTTACACCTCCCTAAATGGCCAAACTCCCCACACGGGGCCGTGGTATCGCGACTTGGCGCAAGCACCCGTGAGACTGCTGTTTGTCTGAAGAGGTGGGTGTGCTCGCTTTTGGTTGACGGCATTGCTACTGGGTCCCTCATAGTACAATGTAGTGTCTCTGGCGGTGGTGGTGCGCACCCAACGTCAGACACACCGTTGTAACATGAGGGGCCCTGGGGCGGTCCCGCCGGCCTCTAGAGAGTTCCCCCCTACGCCAGCTCAAAATGTGCTCTACCACATGCAAAATTATGTCGCACAGCTCCACCAATCTTTAGTCTATTCGCTGACATCATTCAATGTCTGGCACTGACAATACAAATTTGTAGACATCTACGATGCAACTTAAAGTAGTCTGTGTCTGTGTCCTATATTGGCACCATTAAATAGTTACTGCCAAATTACTATGTCAGAAACTCAGCAGATGAGCCCACCCCTGTACCTAAGTATGCCACCTTTTTTTTGTTTTGGTTGTTTTGCGAGACATTAACATCTATTTATATTTTGGGAGTACTGGGACAGACACTCCTTGCACTACTCCTCCACTCACCACCAAGCTGCCCGTGTATCCATGTAACCGCTGTAAAACTGCCATGAGCCTATTGTTTGTTATTTTAGGCCTTTGAAGCCTGTCTGCGGTCCCTCCTTCCACTAGTCCTCCACTGACCAGACCACTGCTGCCCGTGTACCCCTGGAACCAATTATAAAGTGCCTACAGCCAGCCCATTTTTTTATGTTAGGCCTTTGAAGCCTGTCTGCGGTCCCTCCTTCCACTAGTCCTCCACTGGCCAGACCACTGCTGCCCGTGTACCCCTGGAACCAATTATAAAGTGCCTACAGCCAGCCCATTTTCTTATGTTAGGCCTTTGAAGCCTGTCTGCGGTCCCTACTTTAAATACTCCTCCACTGACCACCAAGCTGCCTGCCCGTGTATCCATGTAACCGCTGTAAAACTGCCATGAGCCTATTGTTTGTTATTTTAGGCCTTTGAAGCCTGTCTGCGGTCCCTCCTTCCACTAGTCCTCCACTGACCAGACCACTGCTGCCCGTGTACCCCTGGAACCAATTATAAAGTGCCTACAGCCAGCCCATTTTTTTATGTTAGGCCTTTGAAGCCTGTCTGCGGTCCCTCCTTCCACTAGTCCTCCACTGGCCAGACCACTGCTGCCCGTGTACCCCTGGAACCAATTATAAAGTGCCTACAGCCAGCCCATTTTCTTATGTTAGGCCTTTGAAGCCTGTCTGCGGTCCCTACTTTAAATACTCCTCCACTGACCACCAAGCTGCCTGCCCGTGTATCCATGTAACCGCTGTAAAACTGCCATGAGCCTATTGTTTGTTATTTTAGGCCTTTGAAGCCTGTCTGCGGTCCCTCCTTCCACTAGTCCTCCACTGACCAGACCACTGCTGCCCGTGTACCCCTGGAACCAATTATAAAGTGCCTACAGCCAGCCCATTTTTTTATGTTAGGCCTTTGAAACCTGTCTGCGGTCCCTCCTTCCACTAGTCCTCCACTGGCCAGACCACTGCTGCCCGTGTACCCCTGGAACCAATTATAAAGTGCCTACAGCCAGCCCATTTTCTTATGTTAGGCCTTTGAAGCCTGTCTGCGGTCCCTACTTTAAATACTCCTCCACTGACCACCAAGCTGCCTGCCCGTGTATCCATGTAACCGCTGTAAAACTGCCATGAGCCTATTGTTTGTTATGTTAGGCCTTTGATAGCCTGTCTGCGGTCCCTACTTTAAATACTCCTCCACTCACCACCAAGCTGCCTGCCCGTCTATCCATGTAACCGCTGTAAAACTGCAATGAGCCTATTGTTTGTTATTTTAGGCCTTTGATAGCCTGTCTGCGGCCCCTACTTGCAATACTCCTCCACTGACCACAATGCTGCCTGGAGTGCCTGCCTGTGTATCCATGTAACCGATGTAAAACTGCCATGACTGCCTACTGTTTGTTATTTTAGGCCTTTGATAGCCTGTCTGCAGCCCCTACTTGCAATACTCCTCCACTGACCACACCAATGCTGCCCGTGTACCCCTGGAACCTATTTAAAAGTTCATAGAGCCTAGTTATATATTTTATTTACTATTAATAAGGCCATGATGGACTACGCTGTACCACGCTACAAGCTAACCAGTCGACACTTCTTTTGCGAGAAAAGCCATCCCAACCCTCCACCAGCATGTAGAAGACCGCATTGTCCATGCACTCTGGCAATCTGTGAGTACAAAGGTGCACCTGACAACAGACGCATGGACCTGTAGGCATGGCCACGGAAGATTACGTGTCCATTACGGCGCAATGGGTTAATGTGGTGGATGCATGGTCCACAGGGGACAGCCTACTAAGTCTGTCTGCAGTCCCTAATTCAAATTGTCCTCCACTGTCTAAATCGGAGCTTCCACCTTCTGGCTTTCGGCCTATAGTATCAGAAATTAAACTGCATTTGGCCTTCAACTTTGGTTAGGGCCTACTAACGGCTTCTGCCCCTCCCTGGTGTTGCCCTCAACTAAATAAAGCTGAGCTTCAACCTTCTGCTCCAAATTACCATTTTAAAAAATGCAATAGGCTTTTCCGGCCTACTAAAGGTGTCTGTCTGTGTGCCCCTGCCTGGTGTTGTCCTCAACTAAATAAAGCTGAGCTTCAACCTTCTGCTCCAAATTACCATTTTAAAAAATGCAATAGGCTTTTCCGGCCTACTAAAGGTGTCTGTCTGTGTGCCCCTGCCTGGTGTTGTCCTCAACGAAATAAAGCTGAGCTTCAACCTTCCGGCTCTCATTAAGTGGTTTTAAAAAAAAAAAATGGTGGTTAGGGCCTACTAACGGCTTCTGCCCCTCCCTGGTGTTGCCCTCAACTAAATAAAGCTGAGCTTCAACCTTCTGCTCCAAATTACCATTTTAAAAAATGCAATAGGCTTTTCCGGCCTACTAAAGGTGTCTGTCTGTGTGCCCCTGCCTGGTGTTGTCCTCAACTAAATAAAGCTGAGCTTCAACCTTCCGGCTCTCATTAAGTGGTTTTTAAAAAAAAAAATGGTGGTTAGGGCCTACTAACGGCTTCTGCCCCTCCCTGGTGTTGCCCTCAACTAAATAAAGCTGAGCTTCAACCTTCTGCTCCAAATTACCATTTTAAAAAATGCAATAGGCTTTTCCGGCCTACTAAAGGTGTCTGTCTGTGTGCCCCTGCCTGGTGTTGTCCTCAACTAAATAAAGCTGAGCTTCAACCTTCCGGCTCTCATTAAGTGGTTTTAAAAAAAAAAAATGGTGGTTAGGGCCTACTAACGGCTTCTGCCCCTCCCTGGTGTTGCCCTCAACTAAATAAAGCTGAGCTTCAACCTTCTGCTCCAAATTACCATTTTAAAAAATGCAATAGGCTTTTCCGGCCTACTAAAGGTGTCTGTCTGTGTGCCCCTGCCTGGTGTTGTCCTCAACTAAATAAAGCTGAGCTTCAACCTTCCGGCTCTCATTAAGTGGTTTTAAAAAAAAAAAATGGTGGTTAGGGCCTACTAACGGCTTCTGCCCCTCCCTGGTGTTGCCCTCAACTAAATAAAGCTGAGCTTCAACCTTCTGCTCCAAATTACCATTTTAAAAAATGCAATAGGCTTTTCCGGCCTACTAAAGGTGTCTGTCTGTGTGCCCCTGCCTGGTGTTGTCCTCAACTAAATAAAGCTGAGCTTCAACCTTCCGGCTCTCATTAAGTGGTTTTAAAAAAAAAAAATGGTGGTTAGGGCCTACTAACGGCTTCTGCCCCTCCCTGGTGTTGCCCTCAACTAAATAAAGCTGAGCTTCAACCTTCTGCTCCAAATTACCATTTTAAAAAATGCAATAGGCTTTTCCGGCCTACTAAAGGTGTCTGCCCCTCCCTGGTGTTGTCCTCAACTGAACAAAGCTGAGCTTCCACATTCTGGCTTTCGCCCTATACTATCAGATATTAAACTGCATTTGGCCTACTAGTGTGGTTATGCCCTTGAAACAGTGTCTGCTGCTCTTGGGTTTGCTACTCCACTGAACAAAGCAATGCCGCCTGTTTAGTCCTGTTACCAATTTTGAACTACATTTAGCCTACTTTATTCTTTGGCCCTATATCTGTTTCCTCCTCATCCTGCCCATTGCCCAGCCACTGCTAAATGAGTCTGCTGGTACATTGACCTAGACCACTACATTCCCCTTGTACTCTACACAGCCAGAATCTGACCCTGCTGAAAGTAAGGTTCCCCTTCCCGCATGTTATACCACCTTACACAGGGACAAAGAGGAAGGTGCAGATGAAAGTGCAGGTTCCTTCATCAGGTGGGGGGGCATACTCGTTGGCGACGTCACTGGCACAGGGCCCCTCAGAGTACGCAAAAGTGTCGCTGCAGGTGGGAGGCGCCCCCGCCATGCAAACACACCGCCGTACTTTGAGGGGCCCTGTGCCAGTGGCAATGCGAACGAGTGGGCCCCCCCCTGCTTGCTCAGGATCACAGCACTTGCAACTTTTAAATACTTACCTTTCCCTGCAACACCGCCGTGACGTAGTCCGCATTTCCTGGGCCCACGAAAAACTTGAGCCAGCCCTACTCCCCCCACAACTTTCCCCCAATTCCCTATGCCCAACTATTATTATACAGTTAATTAAGATTGGCAAGCTTCAGAAACAAGAATGGATGTTTTTGGCATTAAAATGGGCACTGTAGGTGTTTTCCTGGCCTCCACTCACTGCCGACTATGCTTCCCCATTGACTTGCATTGGGTTTCGTGTTTCGGTCGATCCCCGACTTTTAGCGATAATCGGCCGACTGCACTCGACTCGACTCTGGACAAAATCGGGTTTCCCAAAACCCTACTCGATCTTAAAAAAATGAAAGTCGCTCAACCCTAGTTTGGAGGAAATGCAAAGTTTGGAAGGTTTGGGGAAATGGAAAAGGAAGGGATTGAAGAATTTGCATCAGTTATATGTGGAAAGACACTTCTATTCACTTGAACATTTGAAACAAACTTTTAATTTTGGTAACCCTGAATTTTTCAGGAATATATCTCAGATTTGACAATTTCACTTAATGGGATATTGGACTTGGTGGTGACTGCTAAAACTACTAAGGACCTTATTTCTCTTAAATATAATTCTTTGTTATTAAAGATCCTGGGAGACCATATGACTGCAGTTAAACCAAAATGGGAGAGATATGTGGGACTAATTACCCAAGAGGAGGCAAGATATCCTGGAGTCACTAGGAAAAGTATCAATAAATACAACTCGAAAATCTCAATTATTTGTTATACATACAGTATGCAGAACCCCTAAAATATTATATAGGATGGGCCCTAGGACTGATGATTATTGTCCACGTTGTGGCGAAGATAGGGCAGATGTTGGCCATATGTTTTGGTCCTGCACTATTTGACTGGGCTGTGTGAAAATGTGAGCATACTGGTCTCAGAGGTCTTTAACATTCATATTTCTCTAGACCCCAAGGTGTGTGTTAGGCTATGTGGAGTAGGTTAGAGGTTCACCTCCTAAACAACTCGCAATAGCCAAAATTTCGGACTCATTGCTGGCCACTACCTCAGAACTCTCCAGTGCTTGGTTTACCTCTACTACTGGGTGCTTTTGGAAGCATGTTTGGGGTTATTGTCCTGCTTGAAGACCCACAACCTAGGACGCAAACCCAGCTTTTTAACACAGGGCACCCAGTGCCAGAGGCAACAAAACAACCCCAAAGCATCTTTGAACCGCTACTATAATTGACTGTAGGTACTGTGTTCTTTTCTTTGTAGGCCTCATTCCGTTTTTTGTAAAAAGTAGAATAATTCGATTTACTAAAATGTTCTATCTTGATCTCATCTGTCCACAAGACGCTTTCTCAGAAGGATTTTGGTTTACTCACATACATTTTGGCAAACTGCAGTCTAGCATTTTATGTCTCTGTCTCAGCACTAGGATCCTCATGGGTTTCCTGCCATAGCGTTTCATTTCATTCAAATGTCGACGGATAGTTTGCGCTGACACTGATGCACCCTGAGCCTGCAGAACAGCTTGAATTTCTTTGGAACTTTATTGGGGCTGCTTATCCTCTACCTGGACTATCCTGTATTGAAACCTTTTATCAATTTTTCTCTGCTGTTCACATCCAAGGAGATTAGCTTCAGTGCCAAGGGTTGTAAACTTTGTGATTAAATTGCGCACCATGGACAAAAGAACATCAAGATTTTTGGAGATGGACTTGTAACCTGGAGATTGTTGATATTTTTCAACAAATTTGATTCTCCAGTCCTCAGACAGTTCTCTTCTCCTCTTAATGTTCTCCATGCATAGTGTGGCACACCCAGACACACAATTGAAAGATTGAGTCAACATCTCCCCTTTTTATGTGGTTTCAGGTGGGATTTTCATATTGCCCACAACTTACTTGTCATAGGTGAGTTTGAACAAGCATAACATACTTGAAACAAAGTTGATTACCCACAGTTTTGGAAAGGAGCCAACATTTTTATCCTCCAAATTTTGGGGGTTATGTGTGAAATTTACATCCAGTTTTCCTTTTTTTCTCTGATTTTTGTGTAGTTCCAATACACACAACGGAAATAAACAGGTGTATAACAAAACATATGTAATTGCAATAATTTTCTGAGAGAAATATTTCATTATCAAGGTTGCCAACACTTTCGCCAATGACTGTAATTGCACATGCAAAAAACATATTTACCATATTTTTTGGACATAAGACGCACTTTTTTTCCTCCAAATTTGGGAGGAAAGTTGGGGTGCGCCTTATGGTCCAAATGTACGGTAACATATGGGGAGGGGGCAGCGGTGGAGTAGGATCGCAGGAGGCAGGAAAATGTCCTCGAGGCAGGAAAATGTCCCCGCTGCAGGAATCCGGCGCTGGGGAAAACACGTCGTCCCGATGCTTAAAGTGAAGTGAATATTCATTAGCCGCTTCCCCACCCACCTGTCATCACCGAGCAGTGGGCGGGAGCAACAAATGAATATTCCTTCACTTAAACAGTGGACACACATGGTTTCCCCAAGTGCCGGATTCCTGCAGCGGCTGGGGAGATGTGTGTCCAGTGGAGGAGGGGGCAGCAGCAGGGGCCAGAAGAGAGAGGAATGCCGCATACCTAACAGCGCAGCCCTGGCCCGGCTGTGCTGGATGCTGAGTGCTCCGGCTTAGGACCTGTGTGAGGTCATGAAGAGGGTGGGCTGGAGCATCACATGACAGCACAGAGCCCTCCTTCATGATGTCATCACAGGTCCTTCAGACCGCCTTAGAATTACAGGCAGCTCCGGACATCAGCACTGTCTGCTACACTCAGTCTGACTGCACAGTACACTGCTGTACCCAGCTACTCCCCATATACAGAGAAGTGATTATACTCTGCCACACCTGTAACAGTGATAACAGTGATCAAAATAAAAAAAAATAGTAAATAAAACCCCCTTTTATCACCCCCTTAGTTAGGGAAAAATAATAAAATAAAAAATATATATTTATTTCCATTTTTCCATTAGGGTTGGAGTTGGGCTAAAGTGAGTTGGGGTAAAGTTAGGGTTGGGCTAAAGTGAGTTGTGCTAAAGCTAGGGTTATGGCTAGGGTTAGGGATAGGGTTGGGATTATGGTTAGGGTTGGCATTAGAGTGTGTTGGGGTTAGGTTTGTGGTTAGGGTTATGGTCGGGTTGATTCCAGCCAATTTTGCGTTCAAAAAGTCAAACGGTGGTCCCTTCCTTCTGAGCCCTGCCATGCTACCAATCAGTGGCTTTTCCCCACATATCGGGTATCGGCGTACTCAGGATAAATTGCACAACAAATTTTCTGGTCTATTTTTTCCTGATACCCTTGTGAAAGTAAAATAAAATTGGTCTAAATTAATTTTTTTGTGAAAAAAGTAAAATGTTCATTTTTTCCTTCCACATTGCTTTAGTTCTTGTGAAGCACCTGAAGGGTTAATAAACTTCTTGGATGTGGTTTTGTGCACCTATAGGGGTGCAGTTTTTAGAATGGTGCTACTTTTGGGTATTTTCTGTTATATTGACCCCCCAAACTCACTTCAAATGTGAGGTGGTCCCTAAAAAAATGGTTTTGTAAATTTTGTTGGAAAAATGAGAAATCGCTGGTCAACTTTTAACCCTTATAACTTCCTTACAAAAAATTTTGTTTCCAAAATTGTGCTGATGTAAAGTAGACATGTGGGAAATGTTATTTATTAAGTATTTTGTGTGACATCACTCTCTGATTTAGGCTGGAGTCACACACAACATATAGAAAATTGGTCCCTTTTACACGGACGAGAATCGCACAAATGTTTCATGAACAGTGCAGTGTGAGGATGCGATTTTTTTCTCAAAAAAATAGCCATGTGGCATCCGTATGACATCCGTATGGCGAGATTTTCTCGCCGGATTGCAAAATGGACATAGAATGGATCCATGGGCTCAAATATTCTTGAAAACATATATATATATATATATATATATATATATATATATACAGGAAATATATATATCTTGGTACCGTGTCAGCCAGTAGATAGAAAAATATTTAGAATTGAGAGTCCTTAGTGGTTGATACCTTTTAATGGCTAACTGAAAAGATGGTAACAAATTGCAAGCTTTCGAGACTACTGTGAATAAGACACATATCCATTATTAATCCAATAGTAGGAAAGGGTTAAAAATACACACACACATTAAGAATAAAGTATTTTAATGAAAGAAAGAAACGCACAGGATTTTAATATCTTTATTGTACGCTCAATCCAAAGCGAAGCCCTCATTCTTCTGTAAAAAAATAAAAAAAATTAAATAACAACAATATCCCATACCTGCCCGCCGTACAGTCAAGTCCCACGCTGTAAATCCATCTCAAGGAGGTTAAATACTTTACAACCGGGAGCGCTGCTAATGCGGCCGCTCCCGGCTGTAAAAGACTGGGGAATGAATGAAATGCAGGGAGCGGAGCTTCGGTGACTAGCTGTGCCGTCACCGAAGCTACGCCCCCTGGCGGCAGGAACTCATATGAACTGTAGCGTGGGAAAGTATATATACCTATTCTATTTGTAGACATTTATTTTATCTATTCTACTTTTAACCTGTCAGTGTGATTTTACTGTACACCGCACTGAATTACTGGCTTTTCTATAGGACACCGGTGTGTATTTCTCGCAAGTCACACTGATGGTCCGTGTAGTGTGCGAGTTTTTCTCGCACCCATAGACTTTTATTGGCGATTCTCGGCCGATATACGGTGAAAATCGCAGCATGCTGCGATTTCTCATGCACGTATAATACTGCCGAGAAAACATCGGATGATGGGAGCTGCCCCATATATTAACATTGGTCCGGGTACTATGCTATTTTTTATCGCATAGCACTCGTCCATATTACGGTCTAGTGTGACTCCGGCCTTAAGGGCAAAAGAATTCAAAGTTTGAAAATTGCTAAATTTTCAAAATTTTTGCCATATTTCTGTTTTTTTCATAAATAAGCGCAAGTCTTATCGAATAAATTTTGCCACTAACATGAAGTACAATATGTCACAAAAAAAACAATCTCGGAATCAGTGAGATCCGTTGAAGCATTCCAGAGTTATAACCGCATAAAGTGACAGTGGTCAGAATTGTAAGGGTATATGCACACGTATTTTGGAGCTCTTTTTGGAGCTTTTTTTTTTCTTTGGAGCTATTTTTGAGAAATCCGCAAGTAAAAGGCACTGCGTTTTACCTGCGGATTTACCGCGGTTTTTATGAGGTTTTGTGCAGATTCCACCTGCGGTTTTACACCTGCGGATTCCTATTGTGGAGCAGGTGTAAACCGCAGCGGAATCCGCACAAAGAATTGACATGCTGCGGAATGTAACCCGCAGCGTTTCCGCATGTTTTTTTCCGCAGCATGGGCACAGAGGATTGCGGTTTCCAAAGGTTTACATTGTACTGTAAACGCATGGAAAGCTGCTGCGGACCTGCAGCTGCAGATCCGCAGCAAAATCCGCAACGTGTGCACATAGCCTCAAACTTGGCTTGTCATGAAGTACAAAATTGGCTCTGTCACTAAAGGGTTAAACACATTATCAATCAAAAAAGGCCACACAATCTCTGAAAGGCTATGGATTCTTTAGAGAATACAAGGGCCAAACCTATGTTTGTAAACTTTAATATAAAAATACAGAGCTTACAAAAAAAGATGTATAAAGATAAAAATAAAACAACACACAAATATGTAAAAAAAAAAATACCTAGTTGTTCTTCTGTTTCCTTGGAGGGAGAAGAAAATGAATCATGGATCACAATCAGCGTTTGCAGACCCCCATATGTGAACCCCTTTCTTTGGTGTAACCCAGCGTATATATTCCTGACCCTGGGCTCGTGCTTCCAAGGCAGCCTAGATTGGAATATTAATATTGCTGTGTTGTAATTGGACTGTGGCTAATTAGGGGCAAGTACCTTGCATATTAAACCTTGTGCCTCCCCGACCCTATCTCTATACAGTAAATGGGAAATATTCTGTTTGATTACAGACCATCTGCTAACTCATTGAAGCTCAGAGTCACAGAGCTGAGGTGTCATGGTTGACTAATAATGGGTTGGTATAGTGTTCAAACACTTAATCTAACAATCAACTAATACCTAAAAATACTTTATTAGAAACATTAATTAAAATGGTAATGGACAAAACACCACAAACCTACACTTAATATAGAAAAATGGACTTCTAGTTATCCCTATATTTCCCTATTACACCCTTCCTAGCAGCGGAGGTTGGCACCCTAGCTTGTTCGCAAATTGGCGCCCCCACTCAACGTCGGCTGGTCCTGATATACTCTATAATGCCCTACTTATTAGCAGGACAGATAGAAAAAGGCCCGTTTCAACACAACACGTCGAGCGGCACGTATATTAAGTGTAGGTTTGTGGTGTTTTGTCCATTACCATTTTAATTAATGTTTCTAATAAAGTATTTTTAGGTATTAGTGTCATGGTTGACACCTCGTATTGTTATAGAAATTTGGCTCGGGGTGAATTTAACCCCGTGTGTATGCTGTGTCCGTTCCCAATTATTATCAGATCAGATCTATTGAGCGCTCAAGAAAGAATGAACTCTGACACAAAGTGACAGTATAACATTCCATCCAGATCTCTGGTTTATTCATTGATACATGATCTTATAAAACCATATAAAATGGGAGTGGTTAGTAAATTAACATACAATTTAGCTATTATTTCATTGGCTGACTGAGTACATAATGCATTTAACTGAGTACATGGCATCTTTGAACTATGGTCTACCTAGCAACAAACTGATTTTGCACTTTCGGAAACATCTGCCACCTTTATCCTGCTAGTCAGCAACATTTTGGGACATTAGTTTCGAACCATCTGCTTTAACTTCCCTGTTCTCTGGCGATCTAAACATACCAGAAAGTCCCGAGGTCTGTCTTGCCTAACTCATGTGATTAAATTGAGCAATTGATCATAAAATAGCTGAATATATTTGCTTTTAAGCTAGGACATGATTTAAAGGGATATACATGCAAGTGAGATCTACATGATATATATATATATATTTCTATCACAAGCCCCCCTTAGATATCACTTGCCCTAATCCTAGCCTCCTGTCCCAAAGCGCTGCAACTCTTTTGTGCTGTCGGCGAACTGACATATACCTAACGTACATGCCCTACACCGTACAGACTTTTCGCAAATGGGCGGTCAGGAGATCTGTCCCTAAAGGGGGGTAGAAGCATGCATAGTCTCATATTGGCGAAGTTCTCCAATCAGTTCCACATATTCATCCTCATCGGGGTGGGGTGCGTCGTCAGGTGGGTGAATCTGGATTCGGATAGGTTCGTCCAGGAGGAGATGTGGCATCAGGTTTGTGGTTTCCTTGACTGTCTTTTCCATCATCCTGCGGATACAAGGGATTACGCAGCAACCAGAAATGATCACAAGAACAAAAATAACAAGTATGGCTGCCCCAATCTGTGCTAACAACCTTTGCAACCCATTCATCCATCCAAAGTACTGGTCCCAAGGATCTTTCACTCCTGAGTTTTGTTTCAATTCCTCTGATAGCTCGGTGAGTTTCTGTATCGCCACCGTGACTTTACCATTGGGACCAGTATTGTCTGGGATGTAGGTGCAACAGGTTTCTTTGATCATTTTACAAACACCTCCTTTTTCAGCTAGAATCATGTCTAGGGCCATCCTGTTTTGGAATGCCATGATGGAAGTGGGGCCCAACTGGTCTGCCAGACCTTTTAGAGCATCTCGGGTGTAGTTAACAAATCTCTGCTGGTTGTAATACACATAATTTATCCAATCAACATTTTTGTTCACAGTTATTATTGGCAACAATGACTCAAATCCTGCCTTGACCTGGTCCCTGGCTTTAAATTCATCAGGTACCCCCCTAGGCACACCTACGTTGTCTATATAAACATGTGGATCAAAACTGCCTTTTGGGGCACTTGCCCGCTTTGGTCTGCTAACTGCAGTACTGGGTGAGGACTCATGGGTGTAGGGAAACAGGTGGAAGGGCATCAGAATTTTTGCCAGTGCACATTGGCCTACCCAAACACCTTCCAGTCTGCTACGTATCTTCATATCACCACAGATCCAGTATATGTCACCTAGGGAGACCACATGATTAATTAGGTTGTCAGTGGTGGTACTGTACTCTGAGCAGAACCCCTTAGTGAAGTTTTTTACATCCCTGCCAGCCCCTGTGCGTGTGTAACAGGTGTAATTACCAGGGTATATTGTTATTCCAGTCCCTGGGGGGGTGTCTTTAGTCATGAGTGGGTACTTAGACTTCCAGTGTTCACAGGATGCAGAATGAGATGAGTTAGTGTATATGCTGAGAAAACAGGCCTGCTGGGATTCTGGGATGTTAAGTGGCACTGTGCCCAGATGGGGTCTGGCTCCGGCACATGCATAACAGCCACTCCCATTATGCTGTTGGGCTGTGTATCTTACCCACTCTAGCCAGTAATTGGTTTCAGAGAACCCAGTCTCTACTGCTAAAGTCTCCTCATAGGTCGGGTCTGTCAGTACCTTTACGTTACTAGGGGTCTCCTGAGTCACATTGGGCTTGTCAGCTGCATTTGCCAGCTTGAATTTTCCTGAGTACTGCACAGGGGGTTTGCGTTCACCACTTGGAGGTGTACTGCTCATTATATAAGTACCGGCATCACCTGGGGAGGGGTTTTCAATGCTAAGTATGAGTCGGTTGCATTCCCCCCTGGTGCTGCACCCTTTCCTGAAGGCCTGCTTTGTTAGGCGCATACGGTCAATTAAGGACTTGCCATCTTTATCTTTTCTGTTTAGGGCTGATGGGGGTTTGTATCCCCAACTGTCACCAGTGTTCCATGCTGCCGCTCCCCAGTATTCACATTTGTCTCCCCAATATTTATCTGCAACACAAATATACTGAGTCCCATGCCCCAAGCTGTCCAGCTGTGTGGGTGGGCAGTGTACCACATCGCAGTAATCAAACAGGTATGTAATTATGTGTGCTGATGTATCGAACCAGAAAATGGTGTAGTCCCCATCCTTGGTGATCTCCCCTCCCAGAGGTGGGGTGCGAGGAGCTTCTGCCCCCAGGATATGTATCACACAGAGGATATACAGGATCATTCTGGCTTTGGCGTATCTTCTGGTACGGGAGCCTTCTTGCAATGCGATGCGTGGATCCAAGTGGGTTTTCCCTCTAGTTTCACAGAGGTTGGTGTTGTCAGCAGCACTTGGAAGGGACCGTCAAATCTGGGGTCGAGTGTTCTCCTCACGAACTTCTTTACCAACACCCAGTCTCCTGGTTTCAGGGAGTGCGTACCGGGTACCGCTCCTGGATCTGGTAATGAAGAGAAAACTCGAGAATGGACATCAGCTAGTTTTTTGGACAGTTGAATTACATAAGCAGACAAAGTATCATATTGCATTGCCAACTGCTGAGGGAAGAATACCCCTAACCTAGGGCTGGACCCAAACAGAATCTCATGTGGTGACAGCTTTTCTGGGCCCCGGGGAGTGTGCCTTACACTAAACAGTGCAATGGGAAGGGTTTCGTGCCATGGTTTGCGTGCCTCTTGGGCAACTTTCAACATCCTGTTCTTAAGTGTCCCATTTAGTCTTTCTACTTTTCCGCTACTCTGAGGGTGATAGGGAGTGTGTAGGCCTAAATCTGACCCTACTGCTGACCAGATCTCCCTTGTGAGGTTTGCTGTAAATGCGGGACCCTGATCACTCTCTATCACTTCTGGGACCCCGTATCTGCACACGATCTCTGAAAGCAGCTTCTTTGCAGTAGTCTTTGCTGACTGATTCCTCACTGGGAAAGCTTCTGGCCATCCTGAAAACACGTCCACGACCACAAGGGCATATTCGAATCCTCCACTTGACGGCATCTGGATGTGGTCTATCTGGATCCTCTGGAAGGGGTATAGTGGTCTGGCAAGATGATGGGTGGGAACTTTCTCCATTCTTCCAGGGTTGCATTTGCCGCAGGTCAGACAGCTGCTTGCGAACTTGGCTGTTAGGGTGGAGATCCCTGGAGCGAACCAGTAAGCCCCAATCAGATCATACATCTGTGTCTTTGATCTGTGGGTGGGCCCATGTGCCCACTGGACCACCATAGGGTACATGCTTCGGGGTAAACAGGGTTTATAGTCCATTGAGTATACCCTTCCTTCTTGATGTGTTGCACCCTTCCGCATCCAACTCTCTTTCTCCTCCTTTGGAGCTTGCTCTTGCAACTTCTTGAATAGATTCCAAGACGTCATCTCATCTGGTGTCTTGTCCTCAGTTTCCACGTAGTAGCCGTCCGGCTCTACGACCTCTCCCACTTCTCCGCATTGTCTTCCTTTGGCGGCTTCTTTGGCTGCCATATCGGCCATGTTGTTGCCCCGTGCCTCTACTGTGTTCAGTTTTCCATGCGCTTTGACTTTCAGTACGGCCACCATTTTTGGAAGTTGAAGTGCGCTCAGCAGGTCCTTAATGGCTTCATGATGCTTCACGGTTGTTCCGCTTGCTGTGATGAAGTCTCTTGCAGCCCAGATGGGTCCAAAGTCGTGTGCTATGCCATGCGAGTACCTTGAATCGGTGTATATGTTCGCAGTCTTGCCCTCTGCCATCCGGCAGGCCTTCGTCAGTGCTATTAGTTCTGCTTCCTGGGCTGACAGGCTAGGCGGCAGACTTCTGGACCACAGGATTTCTTGATTGCTGGTCACTGCACATCCCGTGTGGAATCTTCCCTCATCATCTGCAAATCTGGAGCCATCTACGTAGAGGATCAACTCTGGGTTGGTCAGCGGCTCTTCTGCCACATTGGGTAGTCCTGCTGTTTCCTGTTGCATGATGCTGAAGCAGTCATGGTCATCTGTCCGGAGCAAATCCAGATCCTTGTGGAAGGTATCGTGCAGATTTTTATCTGAAGGGTCCGTATTCGTATCCCCCCTTGGGAGTGGGAGTAGAGTGGCCGGATTGAGGACTGTACATCTGGAGATAGTGACATTGTCAGGCAGTAGTAGGGAGCACTGCAGGCGAAGATGTCTTGCGGTGGAGAGATGTTTTGGCTGGGTTTGGTTGAGAATTGCTGAAATGTCATGTGGAGCCAGGATTTCCAGTGGATGTCCAAGAATGATGTCAGCAGTCTTGTCCAGGAGGGCGTGTGCTGCAAATACTGCTCTCATGCAGGAGGGGGCTCCCCTTGCAACTGGATCCAGACGAGCTGAGAAGTAGCCTAGAGGTCTCTGTCTTCCCCCGTGAGTCTGTGTCAGGACTCCAGTAGCATGGCCTTCTTTCTCCATCAGGTAGAGACGGAATAGCTTCGTGTAGTCAGGTAGGCCTAGTGCTGGCGCTGAGACTACAGAGTCTTTTAGCTTTTTGAACGAACTGAAGGCCACATCTGTTAGCAGGAACGGGGTTGCGTTGACGCAGTCATACAGAGGTTGCATTAGGACTGAGGCATCAGGGATCCAGGCTCTGCAATACGAGACTAGACCAAGGAAAGCTTGTAGTCCCTTTGGAGTTGTTGGAGGAGCCATCTTCTCCACAGTGGTCTTCCGATCATCTGTCAGGTGTTTCGTCTGGTGAGCAATGCAGTGCCCAAGGAATGTAACTCGCTTCAGACACCACTGGACTTTGTTCTTTGAGACCTTGCAGCGCTGTTCCGCCAGGTAGAGTAAGAGAGACACGGAATGTGTTTTACACGTGTCAAAGTCAACTGCACAGAGGAGTAGATCGTCCACGTATTGTAGCAAAGTCACTTCTGCATGTTCTGTGATCCAGTTGGCGAGAACTGTGGACATTGCTTTGGTGAATTGTGAGGGGCTGTTCTGGGCCCCCTGGGGCATCACCGCCCATGTGTACTGTGCCCCCTGATGCGTGAAGGCAAACAGGAACTGATCGTCCGGATGGAGGGGAACACTGAAGAAAGCATTAGCCAGGTCGATCACCGTGAACACTGTTGCTGTGGAAGGCACATTTGAGAGCAGAGTGTGCGGATTTGGCACAATTGGAGTTTCAAACACTGTAGCGTCATTCACAGCTCTTAGGTCATGTACCATTCTGAACTTGGCTGGCTCCCCTTTTACAGTCTTTTTCTTTACGGGGAAAAGCGGGGTGTTGCAAGGAGAGGTGCAGGGGACAACGACCCCTATTTCCAGAAACACCTTCAACTGGTCTGAGACAGCTTGACTCTGGGCGATGGACAAGGGATACTGGGCCTTACGAGGATATGGAGTGCCTGGCTTGAGTGATACCCGCACCGGGGCAACTTGAAGTTTTCCCACATCTTGGGGTCCCTTGGACCATAGACTTTCTGGTACTACGTCCAGTACCTCCTTGGGTAGGCCTTCATCAGTTGCCTGAGGTTCCTGTAGGGCCGCCAGCATCACTGACTCTTCCTGGGTCAAAGGTGAAGAGAGGGTTACGGTCCCATCTTCCTGGAACACTATGGTTGCTTTCAGTTTTTGTAGTAGGTCCGCCCCCAGCAGGTTGAGTGGGCAGGTTCTTGACACCACAAACTGGGATAGGATAGAGTGTCCTGGCTGAGTGCACACGCTCAGAGGCTTTGTAAGCTGAGAATGTCTGACTTGACCATCAATGCCTACGCAAGATACAGAGGATTCTGATAGGCAGGTAGGGTCAGGGAGTTCCACATGTCTCATCACACTTCTGGCTGCACCAGTGTCCACAAGAAAAGATCTGACAACGCCATCCACTTCCAGGGTAATTTGAGGGGTTGGTCCTGCTGATGGGGTTTTGCATGTCAGGAGCGTGGTGTCTTGCGGACCTGGCTTGCCCCTGTCCTATGGACGGGGCTCTTCACTGTTTACCTTGTCTGTTCCTCGGCCTGCTCCTCTGGGCAGGGTCTTGGGTTGTGGTGGAGCCCTGCACCTGCTCTGGTAATGACCCAATTTACCGCAGTTGAAACATCTGACATTCCTTCTGTCTCGGTGTTGCGGTGGCTCTTCAGAGTCTATGGCCGCCATGAGGGGCGTTGTCTTCCGTACTCCTGGTTGGGACTCGATCCCTTTGGCTACTGTGAGCAGGGTGTCCATTGCTATTGACCTATACTCGGGCCTAGCCACTATCAGCGGCTTCCTGATTGGCTCTCTGAGTCCATGCACAAAGGCCTGTGCTAACATTTGCCTATGTATCTGGTCATGAATGGTGAAGCCAAGGTCCTGGAAGACCTGCATTACTCTGCCATGAAACTTCTCCACAGACTCTGTCTTCTCCTGACTCATGTCGTGTAAGCTGAGGGCCTGTCCGGCCAGCCTGCCTTTGGCCCATTCTCTGAGTTGTTCAATCAGCTTCGGCCCTGACTCCCAGGCATGTACATCTAGGTCTGCTGCAAGCTTGAAATGTTCCTTCATGATTGGCCAGAAGGCATCACCTGCCTTTATCTCCATCACAGCCCACAGATCATTCCAGGTGGCTGCATATGTGCGCTGGTTCTGCTGCATTCTTCTGTAGAATGGCATGGGGTGCATCTCTGGGTCTGGAAGATTGTTGAGGATGCTGGTCACCTGACTTGGGGTGAAGTGCACATAGTGTAAAGGTGGTGCTTCTATCTGCCCCTGTCTTCTGAGTGCCTGTGGGTTCTTCTTTCTAGTGCTGGGCAGCATGTATGAAGTCCCTTCTTCATCTTCATCAGATGAATTGCTGTGATATCGTGTACTGGGGTCATGCAGTGGCTGATGGGTGGTTCTGGGAATTGCCTTTTTGCGAGAAGATGTCTCTCCACCCTGCTGAAACTGCGGAGGATTATAGTTCCATTGTGGTGTGAATGTTGGCTGCTCTGACCGGGGATACTGATCATTATCAGATGGTGGTGCCTGTGACCTCCCCCCTGTCCCCGGACCTGAGCTGCCTGCTGCTGGCTGAGGGGTGCTTTCTGCTGGGGGATCTCCACCTTCCTCCCCTGATAACATGACTGGTAGAGGCTGAACTGTATTTGGCACATAGAATGTTCCCTGTGCGGTGAGCACCGGGTACAGAGAGACCACACTGCCCGAATCCGGCATCCGCCCAGCAGGCAACAAAGCAGGAGGAGGAGAGTGTGAAACAGAAGGAGAGCATGAAGAGTGTGAAGAAGAGGGTGGGTGCGATGTAAGAGGAGGGGGAGATGAGGGAGCAGAAGGACGGGGTGTGGAGTAATGAGGAGGAGAAATAGGAGGAGAGAGAGGAGGGGAAAGAGGAGGAGAAATAGGAGGAGAGAGAGGAGTGGAAAGAGGAGGAGAAATAGGAGGAGAGAGAGGAGGGGAAAGAGGAGGAGAAAGAGGAGAGGAGGGAGGAGGGGAAAGAGGAGAAGAGAGAGGAGGGGAGAGAGGAGGGAGAGAGAGAGAGGAGGAGGAGAAAGATGGCGGAGAAAGACAAGGAGAGAATTCCTTCCTCTTCAATGCAGGCCGAGACGGCATCGCCAGAGTAACAGTGCCATCTCCCTGCACAGCGGTTGGGCGGGGCGCACCACACACGGAGCAAGTCTCCCTGAACAATGGAGTCTGTTGGGAGCAGACTGTACATACCCAATATTTTTCATCCCCATATGGGGGAGGTGCTGATGGTTTGACACCTTTCCCCACTTTATACACATAAAAATCACTTCCTGACTCTTTCACATAACGTTCAGTGCTTCCTAATCGATGTAAGTCTGCGGCCACTTTATACCATGCTGCTGCAGCAGACAACAAATCAGTGTCAACTAGCTTCCCTTTCTTCCTTTTCAAAACATCATGCCACTCTGCAGCTTGAAGCCTGCCTCCCTGATGGATTTCACATACTTTCATGAGCTGCTTGTAATTTTTCACATATTTTACACCTTCGTGCTCTGCCACGATCTGGGGGGCCGTTTTCTCATCAGGGAGCAAAAGGCTCTCCTGGCGCTTGGCCACTTTATTCCCCATTGCAAAAAGGCAAATGAAAAATACAAGAAAAAAGACCTCTAGGAGGTGCGTATATAAAAACACGAAAAAATAAAAGGAAAAACACACTTTCAGAAAGTTGATGTAAAAAATTGAGATCAGAATTAAGGAAAACCATCAGAAAAATTCAAAATCTTTATACAAAAAAGGAAGGTATATATAAAAACTATTCCTTTTTTAAGAAAAAAAAAAAAAGGTGAAGAGACAGAAAAGAAAAACTCTTGGAAAAAAAATTTTGGAGAAGAGAAAAAGGAAAAACTAAATAATAACAAAAACTTTACTTTAATAAAAACTTAGAACAAAAATCTTCAAATGACTAAAAGACAGCTATATATATTCTATATTCTCCCCTCTGCACTCAACGCAGTCAGTGACACACTTCCCCTTTCTTATACTGTAATATTATAATATGCAATATCACTAAAATCTCGTATCTGATACACGTATGTCACATCAAAAATAATAGGTACTATTTAATTTCACCTTTTCTTCGGATAAAAGCTATTCTCTAGCTAGATTTCAAAAAAAGAAAAAAGAAAAGAAAACAGTTGTGACAGTGTGATTTACCATGCATATTTCTCCGTCTAGAAAAAGAGGAAGTGTTTAGGGAAGAGAAAAAAAACTCTCTTTTTCAACTTTATAGTTGTATGCACTCAAGCAACATTAACGTGACATTTACACACAGGAAAGACGTCCAGGAGAAATATCGATAAGCCCTCTTTATTATTCTGTGACACGTGCAAGTTGCGCTGGGAACAGACTACTGCCAATCGCACTGGACGCACCTGCGCCCGGGCCGCCTGAGTGCCTGAAAAGCACAACAAGCGGGAAATCTACCACCCCGGTCCGGACGTCCTAACTGGATCGCCGGCACTACGGGAATCTGCAGTAGCCCTGTAAGTTATCACTACCCGTGCCCGGAACCTGGAGCCACCTGCTCCGGAACTCTACGTGTTCCTCCTATGCACGGGAATCCTGCAATAACTTATCGAGCGATTTGACCTCCTGCGGTCTGTTTCCCAGCAACCACAAGTGTAAGCAGTCACTTCCCTTCTCCTCTCCTGGATCTTATACAAGCACAAAACAGATACCGGCACACAGCAGACACTTAAATCCCAGGGATTTTGGGAGGTATGGACTTTTTACGTCACCTGGGACTGCGGTGAGCACACCTGACCGGCTAAGGATACAGACTCGGACTGAGCACAGGGGACATTCAGGTAAGATGACAGAATTTTCTTACCTTACTCTGATGGAGCTGCAGTCTCCGTCCCTTGCGCCGAGGCCTCGGCCTGTACCCTCTTTTCTTCCGGTCAGGGATGTCCCCTGTGCGATATCTTCGTCCTTCTGCCCCACGTTGGGCGCCACCTGTTATAGAAATTTGGCTCGGGGTGAATTTAACCCCGTGTGTATGCTGTGTCCGTTCCCAATTATTATCAGATCAGATCTATTGAGCGCTCAAGAAAGAATGAACTCTGACACAAAGTGACAGTATAACATTCCATCCAGATCTCTGGTTTATTCATTGATACATGATCTTATAAAACCATATAAAATGGGAGTGGTTAGTAAATTAACATACAATTTAGCTATTATTTCATTGGCTGACTGAGTACATAATGCATTTAACTGAGTACATGGCATCTTTGAACTATGGTCTACCTAGCAACAAACTGATTTTGCACTTTCGGAAACATCTGCCACCTTTATCCTGCTAGTCAGCAACATTTTGGGACATTAGTTTCGAACCATCTGCTTTAACTTCCCTGTTCTCTGGCGATCTAAACATACCAGAAAGTCCCGAGGTCTGTCTTGCCTAACTCATGTGATTAAATTGAGCAATTGATCATAAAATAGCTGAATATATTTGCTTTTAAGCTAGGACATGATTTAAAGGGATATACATGCAAGTGAGATCTACATGATATATATATATATTTCTATCACAAGCCCCCCTTAGATATCACTTGCCCTAATCCTAGCCTCCTGTCCCAAAGCGCTGCAACTCTTTTGTGCTGTCGGCGAACTGACATATACCTAACGTACATGCCCTACACCGTACAGACTTTTCGCAAATGGGCGGTCAGGAGATCTGTCCCTAAAGGGGGGTAGAAGCATGCATAGTCTCATATTGGCGAAGTTCTCCAATCAGTTCCACATATTCATCCTCATCGGGGTGGGGTGCGTCGTCAGGTGGGTGAATCTGGATTCGGATAGGTTCGTCCAGGAGGAGATGTGGCATCAGGTTTGTGGTTTCCTTGACTGTCTTTTCCATCATCCTGCGGATACAAGGGATTACGCAGCAACCAGAAATGATCACAAGAACAAAAATAACAAGTATGGCTGCCCCAATCTGTGCTAACAACCTTTGCAACCCGTTCATCCATCCAAAGTACTGGTCCCAAGGATCTTTCACTCCTGAGTTTTGTTTCAATTCCTCTGATAGCTCGGTGAGTTTCTGTATCGCCACCGTGACTTTACCATTGGGACCAGTATTGTCTGGGATGTAGGTGCAACAGGTTTCTTTGATCATTTTACAAACACCTCCTTTTTCAGCTAGAATCATGTCTAGGGCCATCCTGTTTTGGAATGCCATGATGGAAGTGGGGCCCAACTGGTCTGCCAGACCTTTTAGAGCATCTCGGGTGTAGTTAACAAATCTCTGCTGGTTGTAATACACATAATTTATCCAATCAACATTTTTGTTCACAGTTATTATTGGCAACAATGACTCAAATCCTGCCTTGACCTGGTCCCTGGCTTTAAATTCATCAGGTACCCCCCTAGGCACACCTACGTTGTCTATATAAACATGTGGATCAAAACTGCCTTTTGGGGCACTTGCCCGCTTTGGTCTGCTAACTGCAGTACTGGGTGAGGACTCATGGGTGTAGGGAAACAGGTGGAAGGGCATCAGAATTTTTGCCAGTGCACATTGGCCTACCCAAACACCTTCCAGTCTGCTACGTATCTTCATATCACCACAGATCCAGTATATGTCACCTAGGGAGACCACATGATTAATTAGGTTGTCAGTGGTGGTACTGTACTCTGAGCAGAACCCCTTAGTGAAGTTTTTTACATCCCTGCCAGCCCCTGTGCGTGTGTAACAGGTGTAATTACCAGGGTATATTGTTATTCCAGTCCCTGGGGGGGTGTCTTTAGTCATGAGTGGGTACTTAGACTTCCAGTGTTCACAGGATGCAGAATGAGATGAGTTAGTGTATATGCTGAGAAAACAGGCCTGCTGGGATTCTGGGATGTTAAGTGGCACTGTGCCCAGATGGGGTCTGGCTCCGGCACATGCATAACAGCCACTCCCATTATGCTGTTGGGCTGTGTATCTTACCCACTCTAGCCAGTAATTGGTTTCAGAGAACCCAGTCTCTACTGCTAAAGTCTCCTCATAGGTCGGGTCTGTCAGTACCTTTACGTTACTAGGGGTCTCCTGAGTCACATTGGGCTTGTCAGCTGCATTTGCCAGCTTGAATTTTCCTGAGTACTGCACAGGGGGTTTGCGTTCACCACTTGGAGGTGTACTGCTCATTATATAAGTACCGGCATCACCTGGGGAGGGGTTTTCAATGCTAAGTATGAGTCGGTTGCATTCCCCCCTGGTGCTGCACCCTTTCCTGAAGGCCTGCTTTGTTAGGCGCATACGGTCAATTAAGGACTTGCCATCTTTATCTTTTCTGTTTAGGGCTGATGGGGGTTTGTATCCCCAACTGTCACCAGTGTTCCATGCTGCCGCTCCCCAGTATTCACATTTGTCTCCCCAATATTTATCTGCAACACAAATATACTGAGTCCCATGCCCCAAGCTGTCCAGCTGTGTGGGTGGGCAGTGTACCACATCGCAGTAATCAAACAGGTATGTAATTATGTGTGCTGATGTATCGAACCAGAAAATGGTGTAGTCCCCATCCTTGGTGATCTCCCCTCCCAGAGGTGGGGTGCGAGGAGCTTCTGCCCCCAGGATATGTATCACACAGAGGATATACAGGATCATTCTGGCTTTGGCGTATCTTCTGGTACGGGAGCCTTCTTGCAATGCGATGCGTGGATCCAAGTGGGTTTTCCCTCTAGTTTCACAGAGGTTGGTGTTGTCAGCAGCACTTGGAAGGGACCGTCAAATCTGGGGTCGAGTGTTCTCCTCACGAACTTCTTTACCAACACCCAGTCTCCTGGTTTCAGGGAGTGCGTACCGGGTACCGCTCCTGGATCTGGTAATGAAGAGAAAACTCGAGAATGGACATCAGCTAGTTTTTTGGACAGTTGAATTACATAAGTGTTGTGAATTTGGATTCTGGGCTCCCCCGGTGGCTACTGGTGGTATTGAACTGGTGTCTTCATCTTCTCTGTTCACCTGTTCCCATCAAGATGTGGGAGTCGCTATATAACCTTGCTACTCTGTTAGTTGCTTGCCGGTCAACAATGTTATCAGAAGCCTCTCTGTGCTTGTTCCTGCTCCTAGACAACTACTAGATAAGTTGGACTCTTGTCCATGTTTGTTTTTGCATTTTTGTTCCAGTTCACAGCTGTAGTTTCGTTACTGTGTCTGGAAAGCTCTTGTGAACAGGAATTGCCACTCTGGTGTTATGAGTTAATGCCAGAGTTTTAAAGTAATTTCTGGATGGTTTTTTGATAGGGTTTTCAGCTGACCATGAAAGTGTCCTTTCTGTCTTCTGCTATGTAGTAAGTGGACCTCAAATTTGCTAAACCTATTTTCATACTACGTTTGTTATTTCATCTTAATTCACCGCCAATACATGTGGGGGGCCTCTGTCTCCTTTCGGGGTATTTCTCTAGAGGTGAGCTAGGACTAATATTTTCCTCTGCTAGCATTATTTAGTCCTCCGGCTGGTGCTGGGCATCTAGAATCAACGTAGGCATGCTACCCGGCCACTGCTAGTTGTGTGTTAGGTTTAGTTCATGGTCAGCTCAGTTCCCATCTTCCAAGAGCTAGTTCCTATATACGCTGATGCTATGTTCTCTTGCCATTGAGAACATGACAGTTTGACCGGCCCACTAAAGGGTTAAAATCCTTGGCTGAGAAAGGAGAGAAATAAGAAGTCTGCTGAGATTTTTTTTTTTTTTTTTTTTCTCCTTCTAATCTTTGAATGGCTCTGTGTCCACCTGTTTGTAATGGATCTTCAGAGTGTAACTGCAGGTTTGAATAATCTCGCCACGAAGGTACAAAATTTGCAAGACTTTGTTTGTCATGCCCCTGTATCTGAGCCGAGAATTCCTTTGCCGGAATTTTTCTCGGGGAATAGATCTGGGTTTCAGAATTTTCGAAATAATTGCAAATTATTTTTGTCCCTGAAATCTCGCTCTGCCGGAGACCCTGCACAGCAGGTCAGGATTGTGATTTCCTTGCTCCGGGGCGACCCTCAAGACTGGGCTTTCTCATTGACACCAGGGGATCCTGCGTTGCTCAATGTGGATGCGTTTTTTCTGGCCTTGGGGTTGCTTTATGACGAACCTCATTTGGAGCTTCAGGCAGAAAAAACTTTGATGTCCCTATCTCAGGGGCAAGTTGAAGCGGAAATTTACTGCCAAAGATTCCGTAAATGGTCTGTACTTACCCAGTGGAATGAGTGCGCCTTGGCGGCGACTTTCAGAGAGGGTCTCTCTGATGCCATTAAGGATGTTATGGTGGGGTTCCCTGTGCCTGCGGGTCTGAATGAGTCCATGACAATGGCTATTCAGATCGATAGGCGTTTGCGGGAGCGCAAACCAGTGCACCATCTGGCGGTGTCCACTGAGAAGTCGCCAGAGAGTATGCAGTGTGATAGAATTCTGTCCCGAAGCGAGCGGCAGAATTTTAGACGGAAAAATGGGTTGTGTTTCTATTGTGGTGATTCTACTCATGTTATATCAGCATGCTCTAAGCGCACTAAAAAGCTTGATAAATCTGTTTCCATTTGCACCTTACCGTCTAAGTTTATTCTATCTGTGACCCTGATTTGCTCTTTGTCATCTATTACCACGGACGCCTATGTAGACTCTGGCGCCGCTTTGAGTCTTATGGATTGGTCCTTTGCCAAACGCTGTGGGTATGATTTAGAGCCTTTGGAGACTCCTATTCCTCTGAAGGGGATTGACTCCACCCCATTGGCTAATAATAAACCACAATACTGGACACAAGTAACTATGCGTATTAATCCGGATCACCAGGAGATTACTCGCTTTCTGGTGCTGTATAATCTACATGATGATTTGGTGCTAGGATTGCCTTGGCTGCAATCTCACAACCCAGTCCTCGACTGGAGAGCTATGTCTGTGTTGAGCTGGGGATGTAAGGGGGCTCATGGGGATGTACCTGTGGTTTCCATTTCATCATCTATTCCCTCTGAAATTCCTGAGTTCCTGTCTGACTATCGTGACGTCTTTGAAGAATCCAAGCTTGGTTCGTTACCTCCGCACCGAGAGTGCGATTGTGCCATAGATTTAATCCCGGGTAGTAAATACCCAAAGGGTCGTTTGTTTAATCTGTCTGTGCCTGAACATGCTGCTATGCGAGAATATATGAAGGAGTCCTTGGAAAAGGGACATATTCGTCCATCGTCATCTCCCTTAGGAGCCGGTTTTTTCTTTGTGTAAAAAAAAGACGGCTCTTTGAGACCATGTATCGATTATCGGCTTTTGAACAAAATCACTGTTAAATATCAATACCCATTGCCGTTGCTGACTGATTTGTTTGCTCGCATAAAGGGGGCCAAGTGGTTCTCTAAGATTGACCTTCGTGGGGCGTATAATTTGGTGCGAATCAGGCAGGGGGATGAGTGGAAGACCGCATTTAATACGCCCGAGGGCCACTTTGAGTATTTAGTGATGCCTTTTGGTCTTTCAAATGCTCCGTCAGTTTTCCAGTCCTTTATGCATGATATTTTTCGCGATTATTTGGATAAATTTATGATTGTGTATCTGGATGATATTCTGATTTTTTCGGATGACTGGGACTCTCATGTCCAGCAAGTCAGGAGGGTTTTCCAGGTTTTGCGGTCTAATTCTTTGTGTGCGAAGGGTTCTAAGTGTGTTTTTGGGGTACAGAGAATTTCCTTTTTGGGATATATTTTTTCTCCCTCTTCCATTGAAATGGATCCTGTCAAGGTTCAAGCTATTTGTGATTGGACGCAGCCCTCTTCTCTTAAGAGTCTTCAGAAATTTTTGGGCTTCGCTAACTTTTATCGTCGATTTATTGCTGGTTTTTCGGATGTTGCTGAGCCATTGACCGATTTGACTAGGAAGGGTGCTGATGTTGCTGATTGGTCCCCTGACGCTGTGGAGGCCTTTCGGGAGCTTAAGCGCCGTTTTTCCTCTGCCCCTGTGTTGCGTCAGCCTGATGTTGCTCTACCTTTTCAGGTTGAGGTCGACGCTTCTGAGATCGGAGCTGGGGCAGTGTTGTCGCAGAAAAGTTCTGACTGCTCCGTGATGAGGCCTTGTGCCTTCTTTTCCCGTAAATTTTCGCCCGCTGAGCGGAATTATGATGTTGGGAATCGGGAGCTTTTGGCCATGAAGTGGGCTTTTGAGGAGTGGCGCCATTGGCTTGAGGGGGCCAGACATCAGGTGGTGGTATTGACTGACCACAAAAATTTGATTTATCTTGAGACCGCCAGGCGCCTGAATCCTAGACAGGCGCGCTGGTCATTATTTTTCTCTCGGTTTAATTTTGTGGTGTCATACCTACCGGGTTCTAAGAATGTTAAGGCTGATGCCCTTTCTAGGAGTTTTGAGCCTGACTCGCCTGGTAACTCTGAGCCCACAGGTATCCTTAAGGATGGAGTGGTTTTGTCAGCCGTTTCTCCAGACCTGCGGCGGGCCTTGCAGGAGTTTCAGGCGGATAGACCGGATCGTTGCCCACCTGATAAACTGTTTGTTCCTGATGATTGGACCAGTAGAGTCATCTCTGAGGTTCATTCTTCTGCGTTGGCAGGTCATCCTGGCATTTTTGGTACCAGGGATTTGGTGGCAAGGTCCTTCTGTTGGCCTTCCCTGTCACGAGATGTGCGAGGCTTTGTGCAGTCTTGTGACGTTTGTGCTCGGGCCAAGCCTTGTTGTTCTCGGGCTAGTGGATTATTGTTGCCCTTGCCTATTCCTAAGAGGCCTTGGACGCACATCTCGATGGATTTTATTTCAGATCTGCCTGTTTCTCAGAAGATGTCTGTCATCTGGGTGGTGTGTGACCGTTTCTCTAAGATGGTCCATTTGGTTCCTCTGCCCAAGTTGCCTTCTTCTTCCGAGTTGGTTCCTCTGTTTTTTCAGAATGTTGTTCGTTTGCATGGTATTCCTGAGAATATCATTTCTGACAGAGGGACCCAATTCGTGTCTAGATTTTGGCGGGCATTCTGTGCTAGGATGGGCATAGATTTGTCTTTTTCGTCCGCTTTCCATCCTCAGACGAATGGCCAGACCGAGCGGACTAATCAGACCCTGGAGACATATCTGAGGTGTTTTGTGTCTGGTGACCAGGATGATTGGGTTGCTTTTTTGCCATTGGCAGAGTTCGCTCTCAATAATCGGGCCAGCTCTGCCACTTTGGTGTCCCCGTTTTTCTGTAATTCGGGGTTTCATCCTCGATTTTCCTCTGGTCAGGTGGAATCTTCGGATTGTCCTGGAGTGGATGCTGTGGTGGAGAGATTGCATCAGATCTGGGGGCAGGTGGTGGACAATTTGAGGTTGTCCCAGGAGAAGACTCAGCTTTTTGCCAACCGCCACCGTCGTGTTGGTCCTCGGCTTTGGTTGGGGATTTGGTGTGGTTGTCTTCTCGTTTTGTCCCTATGAGGGTCTCTTCTCCTAAGTTTAAGCCTCGGTTCATCGGCCCGTATAAGATATTGGAGATTCTTAACCCTGTTTCCTTCCGTTTGGACCTCCCTGCATCCTTTTCTATTCATAACGTTTTTCATCGGTCATTATTGCGCAGGTATGAGGTACCGGTTGTGCCTTCCGTTGAGCCTCCTGCTCCGGTGTTGGTTGAGGGTGAGTTGGAGTACGTTGTGGAGAAAATCTTAGACTCTCGTGTTTCCAGACGGAGACTCCAGTATCTGGTCAAGTGGAAGGGATACGGCCAGGAGGATAATTCTTGGGTGAATGCATCTGATGTTCATGCCTCTGATTTGGTTCGTGCCTTTCATAGGGCCCATCCTGATCGCCCTGGTGGTTCTGGTGAGGGTTCGGTGCCCCCTCCTTGAGGGCGGGGTACTGTTGTGAATTTGGATTCTGGGCTCCCCCGGTGGCTACTGGTGGTATTGAACTGGTGTCTTCATCTTCTCTGTTCACCTGTTCCCATCAAGATGTGGGAGTCGCTATATAACCTTGCTACTCTGTTAGTTGCTTGCCGGTCAACAATGTTATCAGAAGCCTCTCTGTGCTTGTTCCTGCTCCTAGACAACTACTAGATAAGTTGGACTCTTGTCCATGTTTGTTTTTGCATTTTTGTTCCAGTTCACAGCTGTAGTTTCGTTACTGTGTCTGGAAAGCTCTTGTGAACAGGAATTGCCACTCTGGTGTTATGAGTTAATGCCAGAGTTTTAAAGTAATTTCTGGATGGTTTTTTGATAGGGTTTTCAGCTGACCATGAAAGTGTCCTTTCTGTCTTCTGCTATGTAGTAAGTGGACCTCAAATTTGCTAAACCTATTTTCATACTACGTTTGTTATTTCATCTTAATTCACCGCCAATACATGTGGGGGGCCTCTGTCTCCTTTCGGGGTATTTCTCTAGAGGTGAGCTAGGACTAATATTTTCCTCTGCTAGCATTATTTAGTCCTCCGGCTGGTGCTGGGCATCTAGAATCAACGTAGGCATGCTACCCGGCCACTGCTAGTTGTGTGTTAGGTTTAGTTCATGGTCAGCTCAGTTCCCATCTTCCAAGAGCTAGTTCCTATATACGCTGATGCTATGTTCTCTTGCCATTGAGAACATGACACATAAGCAGACAAAGTATCATATTGCATTGCCAACTGCTGAGGGAAGAATACCCCTAACCTAGGGCTGGACCCAAACAGAATCTCATGTGGTGACAGCTTTTCTGGGCCCCGGGGAGTGTGCCTTACACTAAACAGTGCAATGGGAAGGGTTTCGTGCCATGGTTTGCGTGCCTCTTGGGCAACTTTCAACATCCTGTTCTTAAGTGTCCCATTTAGTCTTTCTACTTTTCCGCTACTCTGAGGGTGATAGGGAGTGTGTAGGCCTAAATCTGACCCTACTGCTGACCAGATCTCCCTTGTGAGGTTTGCTGTAAATGCGGGACCCTGATCACTCTCTATCACTTCTGGGACCCCGTATCTGCACACGATCTCTGAAAGCAGCTTCTTTGCAGTAGTCTTTGCTGACTGATTCCTCACTGGGAAAGCTTCTGGCCATCCTGAAAACACGTCCACGACCACAAGGGCATATTCGAATCCTCCACTTGACGGCATCTGGATGTGGTCTATCTGGATCCTCTGGAAGGGGTATAGTGGTCTGGCAAGATGATGGGTGGGAACTTTCTCCATTCTTCCAGGGTTGCATTTGCCGCAGGTCAGACAGCTGCTTGCGAACTTGGCTGTTAGGGTGGAGATCCCTGGAGCGAACCAGTAAGCCCCAATCAGATCATACATCTGTGTCTTTGATCTGTGGGTGGGCCCATGTGCCCACTGGACCACCATAGGGTACATGCTTCGGGGTAAACAGGGTTTATAGTCCATTGAGTATACCCTTCCTTCTTGATGTGTTGCACCCTTCCGCATCCAACTCTCTTTCTCCTCCTTTGGAGCTTGCTCTTGCAACTTCTTGAATAGATTCCAAGACGTCATCTCATCTGGTGTCTTGTCCTCAGTTTCCACGTAGTAGCCGTCCGGCTCTACGACCTCTCCCACTTCTCCGCATTGTCTTCCTTTGGCGGCTTCTTTGGCTGCCATATCGGCCATGTTGTTGCCCCGTGCCTCTACTGTGTTCAGTTTTCCATGCGCTTTGACTTTCAGTACGGCCACCATTTTTGGAAGTTGAAGTGCGCTCAGCAGGTCCTTAATGGCTTCATGATGCTTCACGGTTGTTCCGCTTGCTGTGATGAAGTCTCTTGCAGCCCAGATGGGTCCAAAGTCGTGTGCTATGCCATGCGAGTACCTTGAATCGGTGTATATGTTCGCAGTCTTGCCCTCTGCCATCCGGCAGGCCTTCGTCAGTGCTATTAGTTCTGCTTCCTGGGCTGACAGGCTAGGCGGCAGACTTCTGGACCACAGGATTTCTTGATTGCTGGTCACTGCACATCCCGTGTGGAATCTTCCCTCATCATCTGCAAATCTGGAGCCATCTACGTAGAGGATCAACTCTGGGTTGGTCAGCGGCTCTTCTGCCACATTGGGTAGTCCTGCTGTTTCCTGTTGCATGATGCTGAAGCAGTCATGGTCATCTGTCCGGAGCAAATCCAGATCCTTGTGGAAGGTATCGTGCAGATTTTTATCTGAAGGGTCCGTATTCGTATCCCCCCTTGGGAGTGGGAGTAGAGTGGCCGGATTGAGGACTGTACATCTGGAGATAGTGACATTGTCAGGCAGTAGTAGGGAGCACTGCAGGCGAAGATGTCTTGCGGTGGAGAGATGTTTTGGCTGGGTTTGGTTGAGAATTGCTGAAATGTCATGTGGAGCCAGGATTTCCAGTGGATGTCCAAGAATGATGTCAGCAGTCTTGTCCAGGAGGGCGTGTGCTGCAAATACTGCTCTCATGCAGGAGGGGGCTCCCCTTGCAACTGGATCCAGACGAGCTGAGAAGTAGCCTAGAGGTCTCTGTCTTCCCCCGTGAGTCTGTGTCAGGACTCCAGTAGCATGGCCTTCTTTCTCCATCAGGTAGAGACGGAATAGCTTCGTGTAGTCAGGTAGGCCTAGTGCTGGCGCTGAGACTACAGAGTCTTTTAGCTTTTTGAACGAACTGAAGGCCACATCTGTTAGCAGGAACGGGGTTGCGTTGACGCAGTCATACAGAGGTTGCATTAGGACTGAGGCATCAGGGATCCAGGCTCTGCAATACGAGACTAGACCAAGGAAAGCTTGTAGTCCCTTTGGAGTTGTTGGAGGAGCCATCTTCTCCACAGTGGTCTTCCGATCATCTGTCAGGTGTTTCGTCTGGTGAGCAATGCAGTGCCCAAGGAATGTAACTCGCTTCAGACACCACTGGACTTTGTTCTTTGAGACCTTGCAGCGCTGTTCCGCCAGGTAGAGTAAGAGAGACACGGAATGTGTTTTACACGTGTCAAAGTCAACTGCACAGAGGAGTAGATCGTCCACGTATTGTAGCAAAGTCACTTCTGCATGTTCTGTGATCCAGTTGGCGAGAACTGTGGACATTGCTTTGGTGAATTGTGAGGGGCTGTTCTGGGCCCCCTGGGGCATCACCGCCCATGTGTACTGTGCCCCCTGATGCGTGAAGGCAAACAGGAACTGATCGTCCGGATGGAGGGGAACACTGAAGAAAGCATTAGCCAGGTCGATCACCGTGAACACTGTTGCTGTGGAAGGCACATTTGAGAGCAGAGTGTGCGGATTTGGCACAATTGGAGTTTCAAACACTGTAGCGTCATTCACAGCTCTTAGGTCATGTACCATTCTGAACTTGGCTGGCTCCCCTTTTACAGTCTTTTTCTTGACGGGGAAAAGCGGGGTGTTGCAAGGAGAGGTGCAGGGGACAACGACCCCTATTTCCAGAAACACCTTCAACTGGTCTGAGACAGCTTGACTCTGGGCGATGGACAAGGGATACTGGGCCTTACGAGGATATGGAGTGCCTGGCTTGAGTGATACCCGCACCGGGGCAACTTGAAGTTTTCCCACATCTTGGGGTCCCTTGGACCATAGACTTTCTGGTACTACGTCCAGTACCTCCTTGGGTAGGCCTTCATCAGTTGCCTGAGGTTCCTGTAGGGCCGCCAGCATCACTGACTCTTCCTGGGTCAAAGGTGAAGAGAGGGTTACGGTCCCATCTTCCTGGAACACTATGGTTGCTTTCAGTTTTTGTAGTAGGTCCGCCCCCAGCAGGTTGAGTGGGCAGGTTCTTGACACCACAAACTGGGATAGGATAGAGTGTCCTGGCTGAGTGCACACGCTCAGAGGCTTTGTAAGCTGAGAATGTCTGACTTGACCATCAATGCCTACGCAAGATACAGAGGATTCTGATAGGCAGGTAGGGTCAGGGAGTTCCACATGTCTCATCACACTTCTGGCTGCACCAGTGTCCACAAGAAAAGATCTGACAACGCCATCCACTTCCAGGGTAATTTGAGGGGTTGGTCCTGCTGATGGGGTTTTGCATGTCAGGAGCGTGGTGTCTTGCGGACCTGGCTTGCCCCTGTCCTATGGACGGGGCTCTTCACTGTTTACCTTGTCTGTTCCTCGGCCTGCTCCTCTGGGCAGGGTCTTGGGTTGTGGTGGAGCCCTGCACCTGCTCTGGTAATGACCCAATTTACCGCAGTTGAAACATCTGACATTCCTTCTGTCTCGGTGTTGCGGTGGCTCTTCAGAGTCTATGGCCGCCATGAGGGGCGTTGTCTTCCGTACTCCTGGTTGGGACTCGATCCCTTTGGCTACTGTGAGCAGGGTGTCCATTGCTATTGACCTATACTCGGGCCTAGCCACTATCAGCGGCTTCCTGATTGGCTCTCTGAGTCCATGCACAAAGGCCTGTGCTAACATTTGCCTATGTATCTGGTCATGAATGGTGAAGCCAAGGTCCTGGAAGACCTGCATTACTCTGCCATGAAACTTCTCCACAGACTCTGTCTTCTCCTGACTCATGTCGTGTAAGCTGAGGGCCTGTCCGGCCAGCCTGCCTTTGGCCCATTCTCTGAGTTGTTCAATCAGCTTCGGCCCTGACTCCCAGGCATGTACATCTAGGTCTGCTGCAAGCTTGAAATGTTCCTTCATGATTGGCCAGAAGGCATCACCTGCCTTTATCTCCATCACAGCCCACAGATCATTCCAGGTGGCTGCATATGTGCGCTGGTTCTGCTGCATTCTTCTGTAGAATGGCATGGGGTGCATCTCTGGGTCTGGAAGATTGTTGAGGATGCTGGTCACCTGACTTGGGGTGAAGTGCACATAGTGTAAAGGTGGTGCTTCTATCTGCCCCTGTCTTCTGAGTGCCTGTGGGTTCTTCTTTCTAGTGCTGGGCAGCATGTATGAAGTCCCTTCTTCATCTTCATCAGATGAATTACTGTGATATCGTGTACTGGGGTCATGCAGTGGCTGATGGGTGGTTCTGGGAATTGCCTTTTTGCGAGAAGATGTCTCTCCACCCTGCTGAAACTGCGGAGGATTATAGTTCCATTGTGGTGTGAATGTTGGCTGCTCTGACCGGGGATACTGATCATTATCAGATGGTGGTGCCTGTGACCTCCCCCCTGTCCCCGGACCTGAGCTGCCTGCTGCTGGCTGAGGGGTGCTTTCTGCTGGGGGATCTCCACCTTCCTCCCCTGATAACATGACTGGTAGAGGCTGAACTGTATTTGGCACATAGAATGTTCCCTGTGCAGTGAGCACCGGGTACAGAGAGACCACACTGCCCGAATCCGGCATCCGCCCAGCAGGCAACAAAGCAGGAGGAGGAGAGTGTGAAACAGAAGGAGAGCATGAAGAGTGTGAAGAAGAGGGTGGGTGCGATGTAAGAGGAGGGGGAGATGAGGGAGCAGAAGGACGGGGTGTGGAGTAATGAGGAGGAGAAATAGGAGGAGAGAGAGGAGGGGAAAGAGGAGGAGAAATAGGAGGAGAGAGAGGAGTGGAAAGAGGAGGAGAAATAGGAGGAGAGAGAGGAGGGGAAAGAGGAGGAGAAAGAGGAGAGGAGGGAGGAGGGGAAAGAGGAGAAGAGAGAGGAGGGGAGAGAGGAGGGAGAGAGAGAGGAGGAGGAGGAGAAAGATGGCGGAGAAAGACAAGGAGAGAATTCCTTCCTCTTCAATGCAGGCCGAGATGGCATCGCCAGAGTAACAGTGCCATCTCCCTGCACAGCGGTTGGGCGGGGCGCACCACACACGGAGCAAGTCTCCCTGAACAATGGAGTCTGTTGGGAGCAGACTGTACATACCCAATATTTTTCATCCCCATATGGGGGAGGTGCTGATGGTTTGACACCTTTCCCCACTTTATACACATAAAAATCACTTCCTGACTCTTTCACATAACGTTCAGTGCTTCCTAATCGATGTAAGTCTGCGGCCACTTTATACCATGCTGCTGCAGCAGACAACAAATCAGTGTCAACTAGCTTCCCTTTCTTCCTTTTCAAAACATCATGCCACTCTGCAGCTTGAAGCCTGCCTCCCTGATGGATTTCACATACTTTCATGAGCTGCTTGTAATTTTTCACATATTTTACACCTTCGTGCTCTGCCACGATCTGGGGGGCCGTTTTCTCATCAGGGAGCAAAAGGCTCTCCTGGCGCTTGGCCACTTTATTCCCCATTGCAAAAAGGCAAATGAAAAATACAAGAAAAAAGACCTCTAGGAGGTGCGTATATAAAAACACGAAAAAATAAAAGGAAAAACACACTTTCAGAAAGTTGATGTAAAAAATTGAGATCAGAATTAAGGAAAACCATCAGAAAAATTCAAAATCTTTATACAAAAAAGGAAGGTATATATAAAAACTATTCCTTTTTTAAGAAAAGAAAAAAAAGGTGAAGAGACAGAAAAGAAAAACTCTTGGAAAAAAAATTTTGGAGAAGAGAAAAAGGAAAAACTAAATAATAACAAAAACTTTACTTTAATAAAAACTTAGAACAAAAATCTTCAAATGACTAAAAGACAGCTATATATATTCTATATTCTCCCCTCTGCACTCAACGCAGTCAGTGACACACTTCCCCTTTCTTATACTGTAATATTATAATATGCAATATCACTAAAATCTCGTATCTGATACACGTATGTCACATCAAAAATAATAGGTACTATTTAATTTCACCTTTTCTTCGGATAAAAGCTATTCTCTAGCTAGATTTCAAAAAAAGAAAAAAGAAAAGAAAACAGTTGTGACAGTGTGATTTACCATGCATATTTCTCCGTCTAGAAAAAGAGGAAGTGTTTAGGGAAGAGAAAAAAAACTCTCTTTTTCAACTTTATAGTTGTATGCACTCAAGCAACATTAACGTGACATTTACACACAGGAAAGACGTCCAGGAGAAATATCGATAAGCCCTCTTTATTATTCTGTGACACGTGCAAGTTGCGCTGGGAACAGACTACTGCCAATCGCACTGGACGCACCTGCGCCCGGGCCGCCTGAGTGCCTGAAAAGCACAACAAGCGGGAAATCTACCACCCCGGTCCGGACGTCCTAACTGGATCGCCGGCACTACGGGAATCTGCAGTAGCCCTGTAAGTTATCACTACCCGTGCCCGGAACCTGGAGCCACCTGCTCCGGAACTCTACGTGTTCCTCCTATGCACGGGAATCCTGCAATAACTTATCGAGCGATTTGACCTCCTGCGGTCTGTTTCCCAGCAACCACAAGTGTAAGCAGTCACTTCCCTTCTCCTCTCCTGGATCTTATACAAGCACAAAACAGATACCGGCACACAGCAGACACTTAAATCCCAGGGATTTTGGGAGGTATGGACTTTTTACGTCACCTGGGACTGCGGTGAGCACACCTGACCGGCTAAGGATACAGACTCGGACTGAGCACAGGGGACATTCAGGTAAGATGACAGAATTTTCTTACCTTACTCTGATGGAGCTGCAGTCTCCGTCCCTTGCGCCGAGGCCTCGGCCTGTACCCTCTTTTCTTCCGGTCAGGGATGTCCCCTGTGCGATATCTTCGTCCTTCTGCCCCACGTTGGGCGCCACCTGTTATAGAAATTTGGCTCGGGGTGAATTTAACCCCGTGTGTATGCTGTGTCCGTTCCCAATTATTATCAGATCAGATCTATTGAGCGCTCAAGAAAGAATGAACTCTGACACAAAGTGACAGTATAACATTCCATCCAGATCTCTGGTTTATTCATTGATACATGATCTTATAAAACCATATAAAATGGGAGTGGTTAGTAAATTAACATACAATTTAGCTATTATTTCATTGGCTGACTGAGTACATAATGCATTTAACTGAGTACATGGCATCTTTGAACTATGGTCTACCTAGCAACAAACTGATTTTGCACTTTCGGAAACATCTGCCACCTTTATCCTGCTAGTCAGCAACATTTTGGGACATTAGTTTCGAACCATCTGCTTTAACTTCCCTGTTCTCTGGCGATCTAAACATACCAGAAAGTCCCGAGGTCTGTCTTGCCTAACTCATGTGATTAAATTGAGCAATTGATCATAAAATAGCTGAATATATTTGCTTTTAAGCTAGGACATGATTTAAAGGGATATACATGCAAATGAGATCTACATGATATATATATTTCTATCACAGTATTCCAGTGAAAGACCCCTTTTCTCTTAATCAAAACACCTAGAGGTAATTCCTTTTTCCTGTTGATACAATCCTATGGACTTCAGATTCAAATCAATGTAAATTTACTGCTGTTATACCGTACATTTCCTTTACCATTATATATTTCCTGAACAATTTTGTTAATCAAAAAGCTTGAAAGTCATCCCATTGTGACTAGGTGTTACTAGTCTTACTAGTCAGGATGGTCCCTAACTCTAGTAAGGCTACATCCCATGATGAGTATTAGGTGGGTTTTTCATGTTGCAGATTTTCTACAGCAGTTATTTACCTATCAGGTAAATTAGGTTACTTGTGTTATTTTCATTGTTTTTTTTATTGCGTTTTTATAGTGATTTGTCTCTTTTTGGTATCTCATACTTTAACCCCTTCACCCCCAGAGCTTTTTTCGTTTTTTCGTTTTCGTTTTTCGCTCCCCTTATTTCCAGAGCCATAACTTTTTTATTTTTCCATCAATATGGCCATGTGAGGGCTTATTTTTTTGGTTTTACCATGACGTGTAACAGAAAATGGGAAAAAAATTCCAAGTGCGATGAAATTGCAAAAAAAGTGCAATCTCACACTTGTTTTTTGTTTAGCTTTTTTGCTAGGTTCACTAAATGCTAAAACTAACCTGCCCTTATGATTCTCCATGTCATTACGAGTTCATAGACACCAAATATGTCTAGGTTCTCTTTTATCTAAGTGGTAAAAGAAAATTCCAAAGTTTGCTAAAAAAAAAAAAAATTGATCAATATTCCGATAATGGTAGCGTCTCCATTTTTTGTGTTCTGGGGTCAGTTGAAGGCTTATTTTTTGCGTGCCAAGCTGACGTTTTTAATGATAGCATTTTGGTGCAGATACATTCTTTTGATCGCCCGTTATTGCATTTTAATGCAATTTTGCGGCGACCAAAAAAACGTAATTTTGGTGTTTTGATTTTTTTTCTCGCTATGCCATTTAGCGATCAGGTTAATCCTTTGTTTTTATTGATAGATCGGGCGATTCTGAACGCGGTGATACCAAATATGTGGTAGGTTTGATTTTTTTTATTGTTTTATTTTGATTGGGGCGAAAGGGGGGTGATTTGAACTTTTATATATTTTTTTTATTTTTTTATATTTTTAAACACTTTTTTTTTAAATTTTGGCATGCTTCAATAGCCTTCATAGTGAAGCACAGATCACCTCTATGTAGCAGAAATGCAGGGTTGCATTGAACGCCGACCACAGGGTGGCGCTCAAAGCAATCGGCCATCAACAACCATAGAGGTCTCAAGGATACCTCTGGTTGTTATGGCAAGGCACCGATGACCCCCGATCATGTGACGGGGGTCAGCGGTGCGAGCACTTCCGGCCGCGCGGCCGGAAGCGCTAGTTAAATGCCACTGACAGCGGCAATGAGCGATTCCGCTCGCGCTCATTGCGCGCACATGTCGGCTGTACAAAACAGCTGACATGTCACGGCTTTGAGGTGGGCTCACCGCCGGAGCCCACCTCAAAGCGGGGGTTCTGCCAGCTGACGTACTATTCCGTCAGCTGGCAGAAGGGGGTTAAAGCTGTTTACTGTAAAGCTGTTTGTTTTATACTTCCTAGTATTTGGTTTGACAAAAATGTATACAGTTATGTGCAGATTACATCCGTTTTCTGCGCATTTACGCAGCAGAAACACACCAAAAACGTATATGCTTTTTTCTGACTAATGCATTTCTATGGTGAAAATCTGCACATACAATGTGTTCCAAATTATTACGCAAATTGGATTTAAGTGTGATAAAGATTTAATTGTTTTGTTTTTCTTTTTCAATCGTTTTTATTGGAATTTTAAATTTTTTAAACAGGTAGGATAAACAAGGAAGGGGAGGGGAATAAGGGAAGGGATATGAGAATAGGAAGAAGAGGTACCCTATAAAAATAGGGGAGACAAGCAATCATGTAATGTTTTAAGTACATACAAAATGGTTGTAGCGTAAATACAAAACCTAAAAGGAAGTAAAAAAATGCGTTGATATGAATAATGAGTACGTTGGATATATGCATAGTAAGCGTAGCGTAATCACAAAATCTGTGGGGAAAAAAATCACATATACTCAGTTACAAAAAAAAGTACATAAAAAATGGTTGTAGCGTAAATACAAAACCTAAAAGGAAGTAAAAAAATGCGTTGATATGAATAATGAATACGTTGGATATATGCGTAGTAAGCGTAGCGTAATCACAAAATCTGTGGAAAAAATCATATATACTCAGAGTTACAAAAAAAATAAAAATAAAAAAATAATAGTAAACCAAAATTTAACACAAGTGTAATGTATGATGGCCTGTCAAACCTGGTACACCCTTAGGTGACCACGTGGGGCAATGTTCGGTTTTGAATAAGGCTCTAAAGTGGAAATAAAGCAGTCTAAAATATAATCCTCAGTCGAGATTTGGATCTGCTGTTGATGTAGAGGACAAAACCTCAGTAGAGTCAGAAGAGGCCCAAGAGTGTTGAATTCCCAGTGATTCCAAAAATTCCAAACCCTCCTCCTTAGAGACAATAAAGAAAGATTTCAAAGTATGATTAACCCTTATAGTTGACGACCTGGACCACAGATAGGGGATACCAGCTTTTTGTAGACAGCGCGTAATTGGATAAAGTAACTTCCTTTTCTGTAGGGTGTCTCTTGAAAGGTCTTTAAAAAATGACAAGTGTCCGTAAGGTGATGAAGCAAATTCCGGATTTTTTGTTATGGCAAGAAGAGCATTCCTCATCCAGCTAGGGTAGAAAGTAACTATCACTTCTCTAGATGCTTCTTGTGGAAGAGATGGTGGCCTGCGTATTCTGAAGAACTTCTCGATTAGAAATTTTTCGTTTGTTTTAGGAATTAAGTGAGAAACCATTTTTGATATATAATCTTTAAGCTGGTAGGTCTGAATAGCTTCTGGAATTCCTCTTATTTTGACATTATTTTTCCTTTTAAAATCCTCGTAGTCGGCTAGGTCAGCTTTAAGGTTGTCAATTTCCCTTTGAATTTTGTTCAGTGGTTCCTGAGGGATAGAGTAGCTTAGGGGTCTTCTCAGTTTACTTTTCCTAGAAGAGTCCGCCATTTCAGAGGAATATGAGGCATTTGAGGAGCTAGGCGTAACAGAGGTAGACAATTTAAATGATTCGGCGTCCCTAGTCACTGTGATTAGTGTATCTTTAAAAAGGTTTTTAATAAAGATTTCAGATGCTTTGGAGCTTCTTGCTTGTTTAAAATCTGCAATTTTATCATTATGGTCAGATGTTGAGTCTCGGACGCAGTCTCTGTTATCCTCGTTCCTCCCCAGGTTTATTGAAACTAGGAAAGTTTTAAGCAGATCAGATATAAATCCCTCTGTCGGGTAGTTGTCGGAGGCTGGGATCTTTTCAATAAGAAGTAAGTTGGGAGACCTTCCCCTGTTTGAGATTTCAGCTTGAGAATGGTTCTCACTAAAAATGTCGCTTGTTGAGTTTGTAAGCGGTGTGTTAGAAAGGGTAGCGCTATCATAATCCGGCGTGTCAGTGTATTCAAGGAATTCTTCAGAATGTACGCTTCCCAAGCTCCCCGTGGAAACAGGGGAGCCAAGTGTGTGACTTTTTGTGATTTTTCCACAGACCCCACCTTCCAGAGCCTTTAAAGAGAGGTGTAAACTGCTGAATTTGGTGTCAATCAGATTGCTCAATGCAGAGTTCCATTCAGAAAAGCTCAATTGGTCATCACATTGCTTCAAGCTTCCAGGTTGCTTGTCTGCTGTGAATTTGTGAGGCGGACACATAGGGTTAAGAGTGTGTTGATTGTTTTGTATGATAGCAGGAGCAGGAGTTTCTCCCTCTGTTTTTTCCTCCCTCTCACTTAAGGTACCTTCACACTAAACAACTTTACAACGAGAACGACAACGATCCGTGACGTTGCAGCGTCCTGGATAGCGATCTCGTTGTGTTTGACACGCAGCAGCGATCTGGATCCCGCTGTGATATCGCTGGTTGGAGCTAGAAGTCCAGAACTTTATTTGGTCGTCAGATCAGCGTTTATCGTCGTGTTTGACAGCAAAAGCAACGATGTCAGCAATGTTAAACATGGAGCTAACGACCTGTGAGAACGATAAGTGAGTCACCGCTACGTCACAGGATCGCTCCTGCATCGTTGTGGAGCTGCTGTGTTTGACATCTCTACAGCGACCTAAACAGCGACGCTGCAGCGATCGGCTCGTTGTCTATATCGCTGCAGCGTCGCTGAGTGTGACGGTACCTTAAGCCACTGGATATTTGATGCGGGGGGAGAGTTTGGAGGGTTAACTGAGTCATGTAAAGTAATGTTCTGAATGCCCTCCATGTCGCAGTGATGTAGCAGAGTGGAGTTCACCACATCATATATATGCTGAGTATCGCTGTCTCCCCCATTAATCTTCATCGGTGTGGGGGTGTTATAAGTCATTACCATGTTAAGTTGTTCAGTTAATGTAACCTCCTAATGCTGCAAATTCAACAAATGAGCATTTTCAGTTCTTTAAAACATATCAAATGTTTAGAAATTCTACTGTGCCTAATAATTTGGAACAGTGCATTTTAAGTTTTTAATCATTTTGGAGATTATACTGTTATCATTGGGAGGTTTATTCAATAAAATTCGATGTATACTCTAACGGGTGATTACTTTTATTAGACTGACTGTCATTTGCACCAACCATTTAGGAAAATCAGAGAAAAATGTCATTTGCATAATAATTTGGAACATAGTGTAAAACTCAGCGTATTCATAAAAGAAACTGACATGTTGAAGATTTAACACAAGCGCCACAGGTCAGTTTACGCTGCGTAAAACGGAAACAGATGTTGTGAGATTTCTATGCACCTCACCCACTTTGCTGGAACTGTAAGATGCTGCGTATTTTAAGAAGCGAAAATATGTAGCGTCAGAAGCTCACCAAAAACTCATTGTGGGAACATAGCCTTACCTTGCTGTGTGCAAACCAGCCTGACTGTGGTTAAGGTACCTGTTGAAATACTTAAGCTTGACGCTAAATCCAATACAGTAGGGTGTCCATGTTTATCGCTGCATCATGCTGCTTCATCAGAGGTCCAAAAGCTGCTGTCACAATCCTATTCAACAAAAGATGTTTTTTCTGAATATTGCTTTTTACCTCTGACATAATATCCAAATTGACCTTATATGTGGAGTTGAAGACTTTTTATCTTTTAATAAGCTAGTTCTCATATATAGTAGTGCTTTGTCATAATCAAATCCTAACCTATTATTCTCTTCTTCTTACCTGCACTTTTTTCCTCATTTGTCCCATTTCCTCTTTCCTGATATTCTTTACTAGACCCAATCTACCTTTTTATCCTACATAAAATCTATAATCCTGCCATCTGAATGGACACCCGTAACAGGCAAATTAAGTGGCTATATGGCCATGTCTGCAATGTTTTCATGGAATGAAGAATTTCCCATGCTTTTAATGTCTCTTGTGAGTAAGGATGTGCTATATGTGAATTTTCTATTAATCAAGGTAAGAAAAAAAAAAAATAGCCTTTGATATTAGTCGTAACAGCCAAATGATCTGTGTTACTGTAGACCAGACTTATGAATAATCTGTAGATCAGTTCTTATAAATCCTTTGCTCATCAAGACTAGTAAACCCCATTTATTCTGAATGTGTAGCTTTCATCTAGGACAGCCGTTTCCAGCACTAGTCATCAAAGATGGCCATACAGAGTAGGTCGCTTGTTGAGGATAACCCTAATTAGCCAGTGTCAAAAGGACAGCTTGTTCGACATCCAAGAGAGTGCACCCTTTCTAACAAAGAGTTAAGTATGCCCACCATCCTCTACAAATAGGACATTCCAGAGGGAACATAAGTATTTGTTGCCAGTCTCCAAAGGTCCCTACAGGTGAAAGGAAAGCACAATAGTAGTATAACGGAGAAGGAATGAAAACAGGAAACAGATGTCTGGTGACGTGTAGTGATTGGGTAGGATTTGCTCCGTGAACATGTATTTAGTAATAAGACAGCTGTATCCTGGTGTTGATATTCCTAGGCTTAGATACTTTCTGAGCCAAAACAGCCACGTTCCTCTAGATCCGGTTATTCTTGCCCCAGAAAACGTCTCCAGGAGATTTTGCACTTATTAATTTTACACAACTTGTTTGGGAAAGTCTTCATCACTTTTTCCTTCAGGGATATGATGCAAACAAATGAGTGAAATTTTATTGAATTTCAAGAAATGATGAGCCTGTCCCATTGATATAAGGGGTTTCTGAACAAGTTTATCTGTTTTTTTTTATTTTTTTAATCTGCTTCTACTCCAGCACTTCTTCTTTCCATTTTGGAAAACGGGCCAGTTCACAAAGTGCAGATGTGACTGGCTCCATGTGCAGCTCTCCGTGCTCTGCCTCTTTGCATGCAGCTGCCTATACAGTACATTTGCATACATTGTCTGGTCTGTAAAATACCAAAGTGGTGCATGCAGGATTTTTTTTCCCACATAGACTAATGGTTTGTGTGGAAAATCAGCCATGTGCACTTGCACACTGGCTATAATGGGTCTGTGTGCACTCCGTGTGTGGTCTGTGGGGCACAAAGACCGAATGTATGATATATTTGAACTAAGCCTAAACTCGCACCCCCCCATGTTCACAGGCAGTAGATGAGATTGTATTGCAGGCAGAGAACCCAGATACAGCATTGTATTTCTTTGTGCTTGTATACTGAGGTGAAGAAAAAGTCAGATTTTCGTATTGCTTTAAGTCTCCCCGGTATTAGAACCCACAAACTTCAACACTACAGGCAGGAGCTAAATCAACTGAGCCACAGGTAAATTACCCAGTACATAGCAGGAGATGGACTCTGAATGAAGTGTGAATTCCACCGTTACCAGCTGGACAAAGTTCTGAAGTAACGGTGTCCTGTTAATAACGACATTTTGATTGGGTCTATTCAGCAATACTTTATCTGAGGAGTAAAAGGGTACCTGGAAGTCTGGGTGACCTCCCCACGATCCAAGTGCGGGCTGCTCCAACCTCCATTGGTTTTGTCTCTGGTAGGTGGACAGACTTGGGCAAGATGACCAAAACCCACTGTCGTTCATCCCAAATTCTGCGAACCATTTCAATGGCTTAAGTCATGGCCTCCCCAGTATACAGAGCCAGAGCATCCTTAAGAGTATCCAAAAGGCCATGGTGAAACTGACACCTAAGAGCTGCATCATTCCACAGAACCTCAGAGGAGCATTGCTGGAACTCAGAACATAGTCCTCAGCAGTGTGGACCCCGGTGTCAGGTTCATGATCTTTGCTTCTGTGACCTGGACCCTGTCATGGTCATCGTAGATTATCCCTAAGGGATAACAAAAGGCATCAGCAGAAGACCGTTCTGAAGCTAGTGAGGACAAATAGAATGCCCAAAGCTGAGGACCCCCTCGCAATAGGGACATGATTATTCCCACCTGCTGGGACTTATCATCTGAAGACTGAAGTCGTAAGGTAACAGTCTGCAACTCTCCCTGAATATCCTAAACTGATCCTTCTCCCCCTGTATTTCTATGAGAAGGTAAGCCCAAATCTGGATGTTGATAATGCAACTGATGTGATTTATATGGACTTTTCAATGGGATTTGATACTGTACTATATAACAGTCTTATACTGAAGCTACAGAAGCAGGGACTAGGGGAAACTATATGCAGATGGATTAGCAATTGGCAAAAAGACAGGAAACAAAGATTTGTCGCAAATGGTGTGTTCTCTAAATGGGGTATAGTCAGCCATTGGATTACTGCAAGGATCTGTACTAGGTTGTGCCACGATAGGTTGTGTCACGATAGGAGGAATTGTGACACAACCTATGCAACTATGTATATAATGTCACTGGCGATCACTATATCACCTGTACACTGTATACTATATACAGAGCTCCAATGTATAATGTTCCCGCACAGCAAAAAGACACAGGATACTGCATCTGAAAAGTCTCTTCCAGGCAAAGATTTCAAAGCAGACTGAGATTTTAAGATGTATGGCTCAAGCTGTTTTAAATAAGTTCAAAGAAATGGGCAACATTGGAGATCATAGACACGGTGGTGGGCCAAGGAAACTTAGTGCAACAGATAAAAAAATCTCATACTTCTCCTTGAAATCAGAAGATATTCAGTACTGTCGTCATCTCAGAAGTAGAAACAACCTGACCCAGCTACACCTATCTACTGTACTGAGAAGTCTGTCCAGAATTGATTTTCATGGAAGAATTGTACCCAAAAAGTCCTACCATTGACATGGAAAAAAGGCCAAGTGACTCACTATGCACGTAAATATTTGAACTGGGGTGCAGAACAATGGCAGCAGGTGCTATGGACTGATGAGAAAATTTGAAATATTTAGCTGCCAAAGAATGCAGTTTGTTTGTGGAGAACGATAGAATAATGAGTGACTGAAGACAACAGTGAAGCACGGTGGAGGGTGAACTTCAGGTCTCCTCTGTTACATACTCCAGTGTGAGCTTCTTCAATCCCCTCCCCCATAGTCAGACATTATTTTCAAGCACTCTCCCTTTCTGAGTACTGGGGAATAGTACAGAAATGCTCACATTGGAGTATGGATATTTACTAGTCTTGCAGTTCAAAACAGCTACACTAAATACACGAACTAGGCAGTTCAAACTGCTCTTTCAGCATGGAGTTTGAGAGCAAAGGAAGTAAGATAACATAATGGAGTATATTACAAGATTCATAACTTTTTAAAGACGGATCTATAATTAAATTGGTTGTCTACTACTCAGACAACTCATTCTCAATTGCTATATCCCTCCCATATAAAAAAAGCCAATACTCAGCTCCGAAGCTGGCGTCATTCAAGCCATGATGGCTCTGGGTCTTCTGGAGCTCATGTGACATTGTTATGCCACGTAAGCTTTGCAGCCATTCGGCGGCTTATTCACTCTCACTCTCGTTCTATGGACGTAACTGACATTCAGAGGAAGTCAGGGAGCAGCAGCAACTTTCACTTCATCTGGGTGTCACGCAAGCCCGAAATACCCAATGCCGTCATCGCTGGAATGATGCCGCCACCGCAGGTGAATATAGGTTCTTTTTTTTTATGGGGGACTATAGCAGTTATTAGCTAATATTTAATAAAAACACGCATGTTTTCTGCTGGACGACTTATGAACCTTCATGAACTTCAACACTTTATATCTTAAAGGTCACAGAATTCCTTAGTGATTGCTGATATCACTGTTTCACAATACATTACTGTGTATGTGTGCACAGACATGTATCAAGCAGTATGTGTTATTTATTGTCTACTTTTTAGTTACTTTCCTTATTTCAGCGAAACATCCCGCTATATACAAATGATCGGAAGCCATTAATCTATAACATACACAGCTTCTTGAGACATCTCACTAGTGCTACAGAATATGTATTTCAATGGGTCTATCCTGTTCTTACAGACAAATGACTTTCCTGTTATGGCATGATTATTATTATGCTTTTAAACTGCATTGTGTATGGTTAAAAGGTCCCCAATCTCCTACTACAAAAAGAAAAAAAAATAACAAACAGGAAATAAACTGTTCATATCTATTACTATGATCAGCTCTCTAAGGAATTTACATATTGCGGAGAACGTTGAGATTCCTACTTTCAAGTACTCAGCATGCCTGTATATAAACATTGCAGCATTACTAGACATCCAAACAAGGTTGAAAATAGCCGCTGATGTAGATGTGTTGACCCAAGTGACCCAAAACATGTTTGGTCATTCAAAACTGTTATAGGCAGGGACAGATATAGAAATGAATGGGCCCCATAACAAAAGGATTTGCTCAAGCCTAAATCCACAAAAGATCTGTGGTTAGTTCTCGAAGGCCTCTTTCACACTTCCGTCGTTTGGCATCCGTCGCAATCCGTAGTTTTGGGCAAAAAACGGATCCTGCAAATGTGCTCGCAGGATGCGTTTTTTGCCCATAGACTTGTATTAGCGACGGATCATGACGGATGGCCACACGTCGCGTCAGTCGTGCGACGGATCCGTCGTGTTTTGGCGGACCGTCGTCACAAAAAAAGTTCAAGTGAACGTTTTTTTGTCCGTTGCGTCTGCCATTTTCGACCGCGCATGCGCGGCCAAAACTCCGCCCCTCCTCCCCGGATTGCAGGATGGGCAGCGGATGCGTCGAAAAACTGCATCCGCTGCCCACGCCGTGCAAAACGTTCACAACGTACGTCGGTACGTCGGCCCGACGCATTGCGACGGACCCGTACCGACGGAAGTGTGAAAGAGGCCTAAGATGTTTAGAACAACCTCCCTGCTGAGTTACTTCAAAAATTGGACACAAGTTTAACTACTAGAATTGAAGGTTTGATACTGTTTTGAAGGTGAAGGGTAGTAACACCAAATTTGATGGGAAATCTAAGGGTATGTGCACACTTTCAGTAATTGCCAGCGCTTTGGACACAGCATATGTCCGCTGCGTGTAACGTGCTGCCAGCTTTGAACGCAGGTGAATCCCCATATGTTCATTAAACCGTGCGGATTCACCTTGTCCAATACATTATATGGGTGAAATTTATCTTGTGGAGGCTCTCGTCTCTGCAAGACAAATAGACATGCTGTGGTCTGGAAAGATGCACAGCATGTTCGTCTCCGCGGATGTCTCTGGACGCATAGTGGGCATTGACTTTGTTAATTGAGGAAAATATGCTATTACGACTTCTATTTTTTTAAAGTATTACTTTTTTAGCAATTTTTAAATACCTGACTAAAACTTGCACAATAGTTGAGGTACCAACGGGACCCCAGAAAGGGTTCTGAAATGCTTCATCAGAATGGGGTAGTGGCAACCACTTTATTCATTCTTTCTGGGTCTGCAGGAAAAAAACAATAGTTGCACTCAGCTATCTTTGGCATGGAGAATGGAGCAGTGGCACACACACATGGCCACTTTATTGGACATAGCATTCCAGAGCCCTTTTCTCGGAAGTGGTCCCAGTGGTCAGATTCCCACTGATCCGCAAGAAATCAATTTTCCCTTGGATAGATGATAACTATAATGTTAAGAATAACCCTTTTTAAGGTGCAGATCAAATGGTGCTGGATAGATACAGTGAGGAAAATAAGTATTTGATACACAGTCAATTTTGCAAGTTTTCCGACCCACAAAGAATGGAGAGGTCTGTAATTTTTAGCGTAAGTACACGTGAGAGACAGAATCTAAAAATAAAAACCAGAAAATCACATTGCATGATTCTTAAATAATTAAATTGCATCTGTTTATGTGCACCACCCTGGGCCTTAGGCCCCTTTCACACATCAGTTTTTTGCCATCAGTCACAATCCGTTGAATTTTGAAAAAAACGGATCCGTTGCATTGTGAAAAACTGATGTGACGGATCCATTTTTTCGCTGAATCCGACTAGCTGATCTGGCTAATTGGATCCTAAAAAAAATCGGAGCATGCTCAGCTAAAAAAAACGGAATCCGTCGCCGATGCACTGATGACCCTCGATCACGTGGCAGGGTCACCGGTGCACGCATTTCCGTCCGGAAGTGCTTGCACCGTTTGACACAGTTTGACAGTGGCATTTAACTAGTTAATAGGCGCGGGTGGATCGCAATTCCACCCGCGTATATTGCGGGCACGTCAGCTGTAGATAAGCCCCTGATGCCGGTGGCCTTAGCTTATAAGCAAATTTTGGGGTGACAGATTCCCTTTAAGGTTTTTGCACTAAAAACACAGCAAAAGCTGATATCTGCGTTTTTTGTGGCGTTTTTGCACTTATTCATTACTTTCTATGGATGAAAAAAACGCTGATAGTGACAGGCTGCAGTTTGCAAACATGCAGCTCTTTGATTTTTTATCTGACTGATTTGTCATTCTGTGTGCATGAGATTTCTGAAATCTCATAACTTTTCCTGTACTGTAAAACGCAGCTTAAAAGTAGCATGAAAAAAAAGCAAAAACATGCAGCAAAAATGCAACATGTGAGCGTAGCCTTACAGTTACTTGATGTGTATTAGGGTTTCCTGGGCTCAACAAGTTTACATATCTTACAATGCAAGATTTTGTTGGAGATCTATGGAATATTTCAAGAGTAATGGTGAAATATTTTTTTTATTTGCATGATGCTGTATAAAGTTACGTAACGACTTGATGCCAATCAGTATAAGGGATGAAAATCGAGCCAACTTTGTTGAAACTGGAGAACATTTGACACCAGAACAAAGTGCACAAAATTAGAAAAATTTAGATGAGACTTCCCCTTCATGACAACATGTCAAATTGCTTTTGTCTGTCTGAGGCCAGTGTCTGTACACAGCCCAGTACATCAGCACACTGGGAATGTTTAGAAAGGCAACACTTACTGTGTGAAGTCACCTCCTTCTGAGGCGCAGCAGATTTCTGATATTGTATCACAGGAAATTCCTGATGTACCAGAGGAAAAAATTGGGCTGGGAAATGCAGCTGTGGAGAGTGTGGAGAGGCCCAGACCAATTGTGACTTGGAGGACACCTGGACTGTAGCAAGAAGTGCATCAGAATAGTCCTCCCAATTGTACAGAAAGGGGGCAGAGGTCAGTTAGGAGTATTGTACCAAACATCACGAGCTACATAATGGGTACAGGATGCGTATTGTGAGAATGGCTTCTTACTATTAGACACCAGGATCTTCATTTCTGTGTACCCATGTTAAATATTAAAACAGCACTGTATGTACAGTGAGAAAAAGGATAAAAATGAATTATAGTAGTAGAAAAGAAATGGGTTTGTATGTAACCAGAAAAGGGCTTAACTGCTGTTATGCTCAAGTGGGGCACAGTAGGCCTCCAAAGTGACTGCTGTGGTTGCATCGGTGGCCCCCTAGACATCTGTAGCTTAACGTCTATTCCTTAAGTTGGTGATAGGTTGTCATTGCGGAGACAACGCCATTAAATTGTTTCTGTCACATCAACAAATTTTACATACCTCAATAATACAATTGAATCTAAGAGACTTTGTAATTTATCTTAACAGAGAAATATCCTTTTTTCTTTACTTACTAACCACTACTTCCCTTTTCCCCCTTCTGATGAACTTATCATTTAGGCTGGGATCAAACATGCGAGAAACACGGCCGAGTCTCGCATGTTAATATCTGACCCTGCTGCCGGCACTCAGGAGCGGAGTGTGCAGCTCCATGTATTGCTATGCGGCCACACGCTCTGCTCCGGAGTGCAGGCGGCAGGGCCGGCTATTAACATGCGAGACTTGCCCGTGTTTCTCGCATGTGTGATCCTGGCCTTATTTTGAAATACAGTTAAAATCTATCTTGGTCAAAATAAGCCAGTACCACCTGAATACTCAGGCACCGCGCTGCCAGCCTTAAAAGGCCTTCGCTGATGACATCTGTGGTGTATATCAGGTTACCATAGTAACTCGGTGTGGATTAGCACAGAGTAGCCAGCTATAAGGAAAGGACGAAACAGAGCATGGCGCTGGAGCTGGGATAGGTGAGTAAGGCCGGGATCACACATGTGAGAAATACGGCCGAGTATCGCAAGTTAATACCCGGCATTTACCGCTGTCACTAAGCAGTGGAGCATGTGGCGCATAGCAAGACATGCAACCGCACAGTCCACTCCTGAGTGACGGGTATTAACATGCGAGACTCGGCCGTATTTCTCGCATGTGTGATCCCGGCCTAATAGTAGCAGTACTGCCCTTTTAGAACCCATCACAGGATATTCTATCATTGCAAAAAAGAATAGTTGGCCTGAAATTTCTTTATCAAAGTTGGAATATTAATGTTTTTTTTTAGGAACACAGAAATTTTCTTCAGGACAGTATCCCACCAAAGAAGAAAGGATCCCATAAACCTTCTTATAGTACAGAATAAAATTGATTTCATACTCCATGCCAGGACCCGTTGCATTGTCAGGAGCTGACTTGATTGTAGAGGAGGATTTATTAGAAACCAGAGGACAAAGTAGTGAGATATGAAAAGTATGAGGAATCTTCATAGCAGAGGGCAGTTTCAAATGGAATGTGGCCAGATTGAGTTGCTCATTATTTTGGAATTGGCCAGTGAACTTAGGAATAGATTTATGCAACAAGTCTGAAAAAAGCCAAAACCAAATCTTATCAACAGGAGAGATTTTGGGAACAAGTTGATGGTGTTTATCTCAATTCTTTTCTGTTTTAGCTGCTGCTGCCAAATAGGATTGTACCTCAGTCAATACAGTATGTTATGAATGTCCTTATAGAAACTGTTCACAGCAGGAAGTTGACTCTTGGATACTGTTGGCAGAGGAAGATTAGGCTCTCAACCATATACTGAGACAAAGAGAGAGTTCCCAGAAGACTCAGAAACTTAATTGCTGTGGGCAAATTTATCCCAAGAAAGCAAATCTGGACAATTATCTTGATGGGAATTAAAGGTACCGTCACATTTAGCGACGCTGCAGCGATCTAGACAACGATGCCGATCGCTGCAGCGTCGCTGTGTGGTCGCTGGAGAGCTGTCACACAGACAGCTCTCCAGCGACCAACTATGCGAAGTCCCCTGGTAACCAGGGTAAACATCGGGTTACTAAGCGCAGGGCCCTGGTTACCAGCGTAAACGTAAAAAAAAACAAACACTACATACTTACATTCCGGTGTCTGTCCCCCGGCGCTGTGCTTCTCTGCACTGTATAAGCGCCAGCCGGAAAGCACAGCGGTGACGTCACCGCTGTGCTCTGCTTTCCGGCCGGCCGGCGCTTACACAGTGCAGAGAAGCACAGCGCCGGGGGACAGACACCGGAATGTAAGTATGTAGTGTTTGTTTTTTTTTATGTTTACGCTGGTAACCAGGGTAAACATCGGGTTACTAAGCGCGGCCCTGCGCTTAGTAACCCGATGTTTACCCTGGTTACCAGTGAAGACATCGCTGAATCGGTGTCACACACGCCGACTCAGCGATGTCTACGGGAGATCCAGGAACGAAATAAAGTTCTGGCCTTTTTGCTCCGACCAACGATGGCACAGCAGGATCCTGATCGCTGCTGCCTGTCAAACTCAACGATATCGCTATCCAGGACGCTGCAACGTCACGGATTGCTAGCGATATCATTAAGTGTGAAGGTACCTTTAAGCTAATTCAAAGATGTTGCTGCATGGACTCACTGATTATTTCAGTTTGCCCATTACTTTGAGGGTGATAGGTAGAAAAGTCTACTGAAATTTTGAGATTCCTTCAGAACCTATAAACAAATAGCACACCATGGTCTTAAACAATATGAGCTGGAAGACCATAGAACTGGAACATTTCTTTGAAGAATTTTTGGGCTATTAGGCTGCCGTCACACTAGCAGTATTTGGTCAGTATTTTACATCAGTATTTGCAAGCCAAAACCAGGAGTGGGTGATAAATGCAGAAGTGGTTCATATGTTTCTATTATACTTTTCCTCTAATTGGTCCACTCCTGGTTTTGGCTTACAAATACTGATGTAAAATACTGACCAAATACTGCTAGTGTGACGGCAGCCTTAGTGGAATAGATGGAAGTCCAGCTAATGAAATAAAATGAGACATCCTGGAAAAATGGTCCACCATGACCTTGATAGACGTGAAGCGCAGTGCCTCAGGAAGATGGAAACAGGAGTAGAGTGCTGAACTTTGTTTTATTTCTGGGTGAACAGAAAGAGAAGAATGGATTTACGTTTAGACCCCCTGTAGAAGTAGTTAGAGACAAGGGAACGTTCATTAGGTGAAGAACTAGTAGACCAGATTTAAATACAAGTGAAGGTACAACTTTAGAATTATCATGTAGATCAAAGGACCTGAAAAAAGCATCAGCCATGCATTTTTTACCAGCTGAATGGTAGGTGAGAATGAAACCAACCTACTAGAAGAAAAGTGATAATTGAGCTTGTCCAGGATTTTAAGTCTACAGGCTGATTAAAGATACCCTGGATTTTTATGGTTCATATAGATGGTTATCGGGAAATTAGCTCCCTTAATTAGATGTCGCCATTCCTCCAGAGCTAAATTTAGAGGTAAAAGATTTCAATCCCCAATTGAGTAATTCTGCCAGAGAACATTTCTTGGAGTAGAAACAGATGGCATAATTTCTAGATTCAGAAGAATTTTGTGAAAAAAACCCTGATATTAGGGTGGTGTCGAAGCAGAGCAGTGGAAAAGCAAGACTTAGGCTGCTTTCACACATCTGTTTTTTGCCGTCAGGCTCAATCCGGCGAATTCTGAAAAAACGGATCCGTCGCAGATTGTGAAAAACGGATGCGACAGATCCGTTTTTTTGATGGATCCAACTAGCTTATCCAGCTAATTGTTAAAAAAAAAAGTTGGAGCATGCTCAGTTAAAAAAAAAAATGGAATCTGTCGCCGGATTCCGTCATTTGACGGATCTGGCGCCATAGGCTTCCATGCTAGCAAACACCGGACGGTGCCAAATCCGGCGCTGTCCGGTTTTTCGCCAGAGACAAAAAACATTACTGTGTCTGTTTTTTCCAGACGCCGGATAAACAAATTTTGCCGCATCCAGCCAAAGTAGGGTGAAACGTGAGGACATCCGGCGCTAATACAAGTCTATGAGAAAAAAACGGATCCAGTGGCATCATTCGCCGGATCTGTTTTTTTTTTCAAAATTCGCTGGATTGCGCCTGACGGCAAAAACCTGATGTGTGAAAGCAGTCAACCTGCAGGATTGTGCGCAGTAACCTATCACAGTGTCAGGTTTTCAATGTGAGGGCTCATTTCCACTGGCGAGAGACAAATCGGTCCGTAATCTGGACCGAAAAAAGGGATGTAGCGTATGCGATTGTCATGCGAGTGCAATGCGATTTTTAATCGCACCATCCGTTTTACATCCGTATGCAATCCGTATGCAATCCGTTTTTTTTCTCTGCAACTATTTTTATGCAGTCATTTACAGGACCATGGACAGTGTTCTAGGCCACAGAATGGTGATGTATCCGTAAAAAACGGACGGAATACAGATGGTCCGTATTCCGTACGTTTCTTTTCTCGCACCCATTGACTTGCATTGGCGAGTCTCGTCTGAGACTCGCAGCAAATCGCAGCATGCTGCGATTTTTTTCTCAGTCCGATTTCGGCAGAGAAAAAAATCGCAAATGAAAAGACACCTATTGAATAACATTGGTCCGAGTGCAATCCGATTTTTTATCGGATTGCACTCGTCCGTTTTCCTCGCCAGTGGAAATGAGCCCTTATACTGATGAAAATGATACCTGGGTGATGAAATCCGTCTTGTGGTTGTTGTTTAATCTCTATTTGCAGTTTTCAGTTAATGAGGTTCTTTTGCTCCTGGGCAGCCTGCGTGGGGTCTTTATGTGGTGCTCTGCTTTTAAATCCATGGCCTTAGTATTCTGTTATGGGATGCTCTGCTGAGGTGGATTTGCTAAGCCGGAGTTTGGGTTGAGCAACTGAATATGAAGAATGACAGGTGGATCAGGGGGGCTGGAAATGTTAGGTGCAGCAAAGCCAAATGTACAGACAGCACACAAGAACCGTAGCGATAAATAGGCAATTGGGCACCTTATTGCAGGAGTGTGGGAAGAACACAGACTTAGCAGAGTTGAGTAGGCAATCAGTCACCTTGTTGCAAGAGTGCAAATAGCACGCAGGAATAGCAGGATTGAGTAGGCAACTGGGCATCTTGTCGGAGCAGAGCCAAGTGGGAAGTGTGGTTTAACTCTTGGAAAGCACATGGTAGCCTAAATACTCAGGCAGCGCTTAGCCACCAGAGCCAGCCTTAAAGGGACAAGGATAATTATATCAGAGGTGCAGACTGGGTTATTGTAGGACTCCAGCCTGAATTAGCACTGAGGGTGCCATAGGGGGAAGAAGCAACAAAGTGCTAGAGCTGGGACAGACGAATAATACCTAATAGTACTCATGAAATTTGGGTATATGTAACACCCCTTTAGGGCTACCACGGTACATTGGGTGTTATGGGGGGTCTCACCTCTCCACGGCGCAGTGCCTCCACCCGAATCTTGATTAGAGCTCTCTCTGGGACTGCAGAAGGACTATTATCTTCTGCCAGGGGCTGACTCGGGAAGCCCCTGCCACACTCAGTACACACTCACAGGGATCAGGAGTAAAACAGTTTAACAGGTTTATTGCTATGCAGCATAAATGAGATGGATTTAAAAGAATAACATGCAATACAAGTAACTGTGCTCTGTCAACATCATATACACATCACACTCTAATTCTACTTCAACCCAGCAAGTATAATGTAGCAGGGTTTTTGTTTCTTCTAGTTTAACTCAGTCCAAACGTTGGGGCCCAGTTGCCGCGGATGTTGGCTCGCAAATTGGAACAGTTGGTGCACTTAGACGAATATTAATGGAAATAGTCTGGGCTGTAATGTACTCACTGTAAATAGCGCTGGTAGGACCACAAGTCTCAGAAGGGCACTCACTGCGCGTCTCTCCTTCTCTGGACGCCAGCTGGGGGCGGCCGGATTCAGTCCTTTATACGGTGGGAGTACCGGCAGAACTCTCAAAGTTCTTGATGCAACTTGCTGCAGAGGGTAAAACAAAGCCGCGCTCTCTCCAGCAGCGCGGGTATATCCGAGGGGACAGCAACCCTGCAGCGTGGTGCGATGCAAATCCACCGTGCTCAGTCTCTCCCAGCAAGATGCCACGCTCCTTTCTTTCTCTGAATTCTTGCTTTTACTTTCTGCCCAGCTCCTCCCTCCAAGTCCCTCCTCATCCAATCCAGGCTGTGTCATCTGACTGAAACAAGGATCCCTGGGAATTGTAGTCCACTGCAGCTCAGGGGAAAATCTGCTAATGTCTGTAGGTCCCCGTTTAACAGCAGCTGCAAAGCTCTTCTTAGTGTCTGTAAGTCCCAGTATACCAGTAGCTGCCCTGACAGTTCCCAGTGCAGGTGTTACATATATAAACTTGACAATTGTTTTTAAGGGGTTGTACACCACTGTCAAACATTTTCCCAATGTGTTCAGGTTCGGCAGATCACACGGCCACTATGGGGCCCGTGAGGCACGGGGGCCCAATGCTAACACTATCACTGGGCTTTCCTTGCCTGGCATCACCTTTTCAACAGTACCTGTGTCCTGGTTGTAGAGCTTCAGACCACACGCCGCAGAGGCCGAAGTAGTGGGAGCGCGGGGAGAGGTGTGTGTTTTTTTCAATGAATATATTGTGGGGCAATTATACTGTTTTTTTTAATACTGTTTACAGGGCTATGTGGTGGTCATTATACTATTTGGATGGCTCTTTTGTGGGCCATTATACTGTTCCGAGGACTATACTGGGGCCATCATACTGTTTGGAGGCTTTGTTGGTTATGCGGGTTGACCCAATTAGGACTTCTGCTATGTTGCCCCATGATTTCTATGTACGCCTCTGATATGCACCCACTGCAAGGTTGCTGATCCTCTGCATGGGCTGAGGTGTACGCTGCCAGTTTTCTATCAACATCTGCAGGAGTGGGAGCGTTATTTCATCACTTGAGGTAATCAATAGTTGCTGTTCTGCAGCAGCCTTCACATTGTATCCACAAGGTGAGAACCTCTTCTGTCCTCTCACCAGGATTCCTGGCAGTTTTGGACAGCAGGGGACCCAACATACAGCAGCCCAATCACTCAAACTACCAACTTCAACATGTATTGAAATATGTTTTGGTGAATGTTATGTTTCTTCTGTCTCCATAACAGTGCCTCTCTGGTGAAAAAGTCTTGTCTATTTGTGATGCTGGCAATTCTTCCAACAACTTAGGATTTCTTGGACCCTCCACCCAGACACTCTGGCTACCTAGTTCTTCTCATTCGGTCCCTCTAATTTAGATTCAATTTTATCTTTATTATGCGGATACAATTAAATATAATAAAGGGGCTACAGGAAGAAAATAAGTCTTTCAAAGGTCCCTGTGTTGCTGCTAGGTTCCTTTTCTGTGACGCGATGACATCATTGTTCCCTGTGCATCGTTTAGCAGGAGCACAAGCGAAGGGACACATTTTATTCATGGGCACAATGTGGGGCATATTTTGTTCAGGGACACACTGCAGGCCATATTTTTATTCAATCTTATAGTATGAGACACTTTTTGATATTCAAGGACTTGATGTGGGGTATTTCTGATTCAGCACTCTGTGCCTCAGCCTCCAAATCTACTGTATACAATACATATAAAGCAGAAAATCTGTCTGGTAGCCCATTGAATACAAAACCACATTTTTCACACGATTCGAGTGACATTCTGCACGGTCCGTCTTTAAAACCAGACTAAAAATACTGCACACTTTAAAACTCAAAATCTCCCCCCCCTTCAGGAGATTTGGCCCCCGAATTTAGACTCAATAGAAATAAAGGAGAAAATGTGTGTTGAATGCAAAACCACAGTTTTTGCCCTAAGGGACTCTTAAAGAATTAAAGTGACAGCGCCCAAAGAGTCACTCTTAGAGGGGCAGCAACTATATAGGTGCTAAGGTGGGAAACCTGATAAGTCACTCTAAAGTCTGTAATTATAGCAACAGCTGTTGCAGAAGTAACTAGTAACTAGAGAATTGCTTTACGGTAAGGTCATTTGGGTTGTCTATAGCCACTACATAAGTAACGGGGCCTTATTCATGAAAATTGCCTTACAGTAAGATTGCTCTGGTTGCCTATAGCAACCAGAGTGCAGGTTTCAGCATTGAAGCTGCTGAGGTAAAGTGAAAGCTGAGCTCTGATTGGTTGCTATGGACAACTAGAACAGTCTGGCTGTGAGGCAGTCACATATTTCCTGCTGTACATATATATTCACCTATTAGATCACTGATGAGTGTGTGGTGATTGCTAAAGATCATAATACTAAGGACTATTTTTAATTACCACCCAAAAACGACCATCTATTGGGTAAGTTAATCCAAAAGCTAAGAAAGCAAAACTGTCTCAAACAGCTGAGACAAGAGACTATGTCTTGGCTTGAAAGGAAACTGACGAGACAAGCTGAATCAAAGGCAACTGAAACATCTGAACAACGGGAATGTCATCTTCAGGAGAAATGGATGAGATAGACTGAATTATTATTATTATTTATTTATATAGCACCATTAATTCCATGGTGCTGTACATGAGAAAGGGGTTACATACAGGGTTATAGGTATCGTTTACAGTAAACACTTTTACAGTGTCAGACTGGTACAGAGGGGAGAGGACCCTGTCCTTGCGGACTTACATTCTATGGGATAGTGAATCAAAGGCAACTGAAACATCTGAACAACGGGAATGTCATCTTCAGGAGAAACGGATGAGATAGGCTGAATCAAGGGAAGCTGAAACAGCTGAACAAGAGGTTGAACCTTGTCATAATGACCGAAAACAACAAATTCAATAAATGCAAAGAAATAGGCAGGCTGACTAGGGTTTGGAAGAGTTTTACTACGACCCAATTCACATCTGAAAGTCATAATAGGCAAAATGGATGTAATATGCACATATTGTCAAGCAAAAACGTTTAATTTGCAATCGCCTGAAATATGCGGCGCAAATGGCAAAGTCAGTTTGCCAAAACCATGAGAAAAAGGACCCCTAAAACGTAACTTTTATTAGAAAGTTTTAAAATCTCGCAGGTTTATGTTAACGAAACACCTGAAAATAACCAAATGTGAAAAACAAAAAAAGGGTAGAGGGAAAAAAAGGATTAAAAGGTTCACCTTTTTTTCCCTTCTCCCCCATAAATCTGCGAGTTTTTAAAACTTTCTAATAAAAATTACATTTTATGGGTTGTTTTTCTCATGGTTTTTGCTTGACTGGGACCTCACCTTATAGTTCTTTCTTGGTCTACGTAAAGTCAGTTTGACACCTTAAGTCTATCTCCCAAACCACTTCTTTCATACAAGACAGTAAAACTGCTGAATCAAAGCATTTTCTGCAAAGTAGTAGATGATACAATTCATGTTTCCAGATTGCATCCTTTGCTCCAACATCTGGACTCGATGAAGCAGGATTTATGACAACTTTTAAAGTCTAGGGCCAATATATCACAAGATTGGTTTGATGCTTCCTGTAGCAAATGAAGACCCAAAATTGTTTTTGGGAGACAAACAGATGCAAACTAATGGACGTTGTGACGCTATACCTGAGGCAAAAAAATACATTGTTTTTCAAATTGTAAAGATTATTCAATCAATACACTCAGTTAGTAAACCTTTTTAACCCCTTAGTGAACAGGGCAGATTTTTCAAAGCTGACCAGTGTCACTTTAAGCAATAATAACTTTAGAGAGCTTCAACAGATCTCATTGATTTTGAGACCTTTTTTGTGACACATTGTACTTTATGCTTATAGTTAATTTATGTCGTTATTTTCTGTGATTATTTTTAAAAATATCATAATTTTGTCAACATCTAAAAATTAGCAATTTTCAAACTTTGAATGATTATCCATTTAAACCAGACAATCATTCTATATATAATAGTCATTAAATAACATTTAACTCATGTTAGCTTTACATCAGCACCATTTTTAAAATATCATTTTATTTTGTTAGGACATTAGAAGTTTTAAAATTGTAGTAGCAATTTTTCATTTTTTTTCAAGGAAATTTACAAAACTTACTTTTTTAGAGACCTATTCAGTTTTCAAGTGACTTTAGCGGACCTATATTTCGTAAAATACCCAAAAGTGAGACTATATTAAAAATAGCATCCCTCAATGTATTCAAAACTGCTGTCGGGTAGTTTATTAACCCTTCAAGTGCTTTTACGGAATTAATACAAAGTGGCATGACAGGAAGGAAAACTTATTTTTACTACCTAGCTTCTGAACATGTCGCTATAGCCGGAGACTCTAAGGCCGTTATTTGGCCACTAGATGGTGACCCGATTCTAGCGCATCGGGTATTCTAGAATGCACAGCCACGTAGTATATAACACAGCCCACGTAGTATATAGCACAGCCACGTAGTATATAACGCACCCCACATAGTGTAATAAGGAATAAGGGCTTGAGATTTCCTTATCATTATTTTTTTTTTAAACTAGATCAATTCTATTACATAAACATAAAGATCTCAACATAATCCTAACTCTAAAAAGCAAATGCAATTTATAAATCTCTCCACCAGGGTGAGCTACAACATTGTATAGAAGAGAAGTTACATAATGACTAGTCACTGTGACTAACATACATCATTAGGCTATAGCAAATAATTGGGGGACTAAAACGTAACATTTATTAATCATTATATTAAAATCATTCAAACATTTCATGAGACGCTCACTATAAAAATTACCAGACAGATCCGGGTGCCTAAAGTCTCCAGATTGCTAGAGAACAGGTCACAAAAAAACACATACACTTAAGCTTCACCAGTTGTAGGCTTACAACTTGTAAACCGCACATGCCCAAAATAATTCATGTGATAATCCGATCCGTTTATAAACCTTGTAAAAGGTTTCCTTGATAAAGGAAAGGTCTCATCCAGTTCCTTAGGGTGCGTGTCCACGGTCCGGATTGTCGGCGCTTTGGACGGAGAGGAAAACCGCCCCCTTCTGTACACACAGTGTTTCCGGATGTGTTCATTGCACACATCTGGAATCTCTGCACCCTATACATAGAACCCTGTTATTTACCTTGTGGCGATGGAGCGTCGCCACAAGGTAAACAGACATGCTGCGATCTTAAAAGGCGCGCCGCAGGGCCATAAACGCAGGGCCGCCGGGTGCGTGTTCACACGCATAGTGGAGACGGGATTTCATAAAATCCCCTGCACTATGCTGTAACATCTGGACGCTGCGGTTTGCATGCTGCGGTTGTATGCAGCGTTCAATCCGCAGCTAATCCGGATGTAATCCGGCCCGTGGACACATACCCTTAAAGTTTTCACAGGTATCTCCTATGAGTCTTCTCAAATTTCATAGGAGATAGGTCATACTATTAGGGCCCATCTATCATCTTTTTTGCAGATGAGCGACCAAGGACCACCTCCCAACGCATTTCCTCCTTCTCTGGATTCATCAGGGGAGTTTTATGTAGTCACCTGTGGCTGAGAAAATGAGGTCTATACAACGGTTACATGGAGCCTCCTGCCTATATCTAACCAATTTCCCGTTTTACTTCAATATGTGCGTGCCGGGCGGTTCACATTATTTCCAGATGTCAATGCACATAATATCCTGTAAATAGAACGCTCCCTTTGGTTGCGGTGAAACGCAAAAGTCACTTCCGGCTCATCCTATGGAACGCACGGAATTTAATGGTTACCATTGTGCAGCCACCAAATGAGTGGTGAGTATATGTTTTATGTGACACCTAAAGACTTGTGTCTCAAGTAGTGACGGATGATACCGTTAGCCCACATTTAAACAATATCCTCAAAACAGACTTCATAATCTGAAGATTGGTTTTATAGGCCCTATGCCATATGTAAGAGGAGCCTAAATATGTGTACTATGGAAACTCCTACACTGAGATTCATACATGAGAAGACATGTAACAAGTAGCTAGTCCATCCATAAAAAATTATATAGTGGTGGCAGCTGCTTGCCGCACTGCCGAGCTGCTCCGTCAACTTGTTGCCTCCTATTAATTTGAAAAGCCACTACAAGTAAATGGAGCAGCTCATCAAGTGAGTACTTCCGTCAGGCAGCCGACGATGGCACCGTTATCAGCTGATCGGCGGGGTGCCAGGTGTTGGACCACAGACGATCAGACATTGATGACTATCCTATGAACAGGTCATTAATATAAAAGTAGTGGACAACCTCTTTAAGTATATACGGTTTTCTGTGACCTGTTCACTAGCAATCTGGAGACTTAGACACCCGAATCTGTCTGGTGATTTTTATAGTGCATGTCTTATAAATGTTTGTTTCGTGTTTGAATGATTTTAATATAATTATCATTAAAAGTTAAGTTTTAGTACCCCAATTACAAAATTTTGCTATAGCCTAATTTTGAAATTCTATGGGTCTATATTTTTTCTGTTTTTGTACATAGAATATACTATTAACTCCTACTAAAACGAAAAAAGCCAATTGAACTCCAAAATTTCAATAAAAATTTTCAAACTTTTATTTATCAAAAAGATACATAGAACCATAAAAAGCCATATAGATGGCATAATATATGGCACATTTTTTATGCATACTATTTGACCATGTTACCAACATACACATGTATGTACTTTTTTTTGGGTGATGACTAGAGCTGGTGGACCCCTGGATGTTCGGGTCCGGCGGGTTTGGCCAAACAGTTACAAAAAGTTTGGGTACCAGAACAGTACCCGGACCCGAATCCAGACCCCTTTCACTTGAATGGGAGGCCCAAACATCCAGTGTTTGCCGCGATGTCATGTGCATGCTACCGCGGCAAACACCGCTTGTGATTGGCAGTGAAATCATCCCCGCCGGTCAGAGAGCCGTGATTTCCACGCTGTCAAAAGACGGCGTGAGCGCTCAGCTGTGATCGGAGATATCAAGTTTACCTCCGGTCACTGGTGTCAGCTGATGGGACTACTGTTCCCATCATCCGACACCTGCTGTCGCTAATAACAGTGAGAGCAGGAGCGGCGGATGGGAGTATTCATCAGCTGCTCCTGCGCTGTAAATAAATATTGAAAAAAAAAAACGGCATGAGTTCCCCTGTATTTTTGATAACCAGCTAGGCAAAACTTACAGCTGGAGGCTGCAACCCTCAGCTGTCAGCTTCAACAAGGCTGGTTATCAAGAATAGAGGGGTCACCACGCTGTTTCTTTTAATTATTTAAATAAATTATTTTAAAAAATGGCATGGGGTTCCCCCTCATTTTTGACAACTGCCCAGAAAAGGCACATCTGTTAGATGCACCAATTCTCGTGCTTTGCTCAGCTATTCCCACTTTCCCTGTAGGGGTGGCAAGTGGGTTTCATATTTGTGGGGTTGAGATTACCTTTGTATTGTCAGGTGACATCAAGCCCACGTCTTAGTAATAGAGAGGTGTCTGTAAGACACCTCTCCATTATTAATCCTATAGCTGACATCAACCCCACAAATATGAACCCCACTTGCCACCGCTACAGGCAAGTGGGAAGAGCCAGGCAAAGTGCCAGAACTGGCGCATCTAAAAGATGTGCCTTTTCTGGACAGCTGCGAGCTGCTATTTTTAAGCTGGTGGGGCCAATATTCATGGCCCCTTACCAGCCTGAGAATACCAGCCCCCAGCTGTCTGCTTTAGCAAGGCTGGTTGTCAAAAATTGGGGGACCCCATGCCATTTTTTAAATGATTGATAAAAATAAAAAAAAAAGAGCGTGGGGACCCCTCTATTCTTGATAACCAGCCTTGTTGAAGCCGACAGCTGATGGTTGCAGCCCCCAGCTGTGAGTTTTGCCTGGCTGGTTATCAAAAATATAGGAGAACCCACGCTGTTTTTATTTAAACTTTTTTTATTTACAGCGCAGGAGCGGCTGATGATTACTCCCATCTGCTGCTCCTGCTCTCACTGTTATTAGCGGCAACAGATGTCGGATGATGGGATCAGTAGTCCCATCAGCTGATACCAGTGACTGGAGGTAAACTTTATACCTCCGATCACAGCTGAGCGCTCACGCTGTCTTTTGACAGCATGGGAACCTCAGCTCTCTGACCAATGGGGCTGATTTCACCGCCAGTCAGAAGCGGTGCTTGCCGTGCTGTCATGCACAAAACAGTGCAACAAACACCTGGTGTTTGAGCAGCCGAACAGGAACAGTAAGACTAGGTTCACATTGCGTTAAAGCAGCCCGTTCAACGCATGCTTTAAACGGACTGTGTTAACGCAAGTGCCGAAATGCGTTCGCGCTAGCGCAGATAGAGCTAGCAGATGCTCTATCTGCGCTAGCAGTGACGGACCCAGAAGCGCTGCAGCCCACATCCGACGGGCCGTCACTCAATGACGGCACATCGCTAGCACACACCGATTATGGCATGCTTTGGCGATGCACTCGAAATAGGGGTTAATGGCAACATTAACGGACTTCGTTACACCGTGTTATGCCGCGGTGTAACGCAGTCCGTCTAACGTGCCATATAAACGCAATGTGAACCCAGCCTAACACGGACTTCCTGGTGAAGTTCGTGTTTGGTGTCCATGCCCGAGCAGTAGGTGTTCGATACAGACGCCGAACTTTACTGTTCGGGTTCGCCCATCTCTAGTGATGACCTAATCTTTATCCATGTCACCTAGTGTGTTCCTTTTCTTTGAGCCCTCTCTGTAAACCTCATTGACTATTACATAATCTTATGCCATCTATATGGCTTTTTATTTTCCTATGTATCTTTTTGATAAAATTTGCGAATTTTTATAGAAATTTTGGAGTTCCATTGACTTCTTTTGTTTTGGTAGGAGTTATCTGTATTGTGGAGTTGTGTGACTGATTAAATATACTGATGGTCCTGAAATCCATTTTGCTAATACAATAAACTGTTGCTATTTCACATAACTAAGCTACATAGCAAAAATGTATGACAAATATAAATTCATGTATTTAAACACAGTACATGCAAAAAGGTAGACAGGTTAAAACCTAGGAATCGCAATAGAAGATAAGCAGGACCAAGCATGAGAAAGACAGTACGATATATGGTAAGTGAAAAATGAATTTGTATGAAAATATATACTATTAAACCACTAAGATGCTATAAAAATGAAGTCATTTTCTACGTGTGGAACAGAAAATTTGTTCTCTATGTGGGCTAAAGAGGGATCCCAAAGTTAGCAAGGTCATCAATATAACATTTATAAGTGTATAAATACATGCAAAATAGTAATGGTGTACTGCTTATGGAATGGTGGTAACCCTTGATGAAGCCTTGTGCCAAAATAAGTGTCGGGGTTGGCGCCATTCCAGCAGGACAATGTTACTATTTGTTATGTATTTTTACGCTTTTCATATATTCTTTGCTATATTTACTAACTTGCTAACTTTGGGAACCCTCTTTAGCCCCAATACATATTTGCTGTTCCATCTTGGCTATTGTGTGATTTTTACTATTTAATATGTTTTCTACATTATTTATGAGTAAGTGACTCCTAGATTATTAGTTTATTCTACCTTTTGTGTGTTGCTCGTGATATAGCATCTTAGAGTATTTTATTATTAATTTTGCACTTATCTTCCCACATGTATTGCATTGTTGCCTCTTTCTAGTTTTAAAGCATCTTTAGCCCTGCCATTCCTTTATTGTTACCCTGTTTTGTCTATTTGCATACGTGCATATAACTAAATGAATCTTTCTGATACTTTTTGGAATTTCCCTGTGTTAATTTATATGCAATGGGTTGTGTGTTTGTAAAAGGTGCAAACTGGCATTATTCTGCCTCATGCTGAGTAATTACTTTGATTACAGAGATAAATGATAAATTATTTCCTCTATATCTGTTTGCACTCTTTGGAATACAGTGTATTTGATGACGGGTACACCAAATCCAAGTACATATAAAAAATAGAAGTTGTGAAGTTTAGGAACTTTGAATAGTAAACTCAGTAAAAGAGCAGCAGATTCAAGATTACAATTAAGAAGTATTACACAAGAGCAGTAAGTGATAAATATAGTTTAATGGTAACCAGGGTGAAGACAGACAAGGATGAGGGAACAATGGGTATAGGATGGGAGACAAGTACAGGAAGTTGGGAAACTTGATGGTCACTTGTTACTCAGGCATTTCCTCCTCTGCTTTTATCAGTCATGTCCTCTACTCTCTGAATCCCTAGACCACTGGATGGAGCATCAGGGCTTGTTCAAGATCAGATTGGTGATCCTGATAGTAAAGTTACTCATTCAAATTAGATTTACATATCTCCACACCTTGAGATATCACTTTCATGGCCCCATAGTGCCCCCCACAGACAGTATAATCCCCCCCCCCACAGTATGATGCCCCAAGATTACAGTCTGATGCTCCTAAACACTAAATTCCACCACACAATTTGATGCCCCACCTACAAAGCCCCCCCACACACAGTATGATGTCCCTCACATTCACAGCTTTGCAACATCAACTCACACAATTCTACTACATCAACATACACACAACTCTGCTACATCAAGACACACGCTCCCTGACAAAGGCAGACACCGAAACGCGAATCGGGACTTCCGTGGCACCATTCCAGCAGGAGGAGATGCCTTCAGGTTAGTGTACATATTTACTGTCATATCATGATCTTTAACACTGTGTACTGCCTGAGCATATGGGTACATATGTGAATACATTCTCAGTCATGCTGTTAGTCCAATGGATGTAATGTGTGTATGTAATATATATATATGTATATATATATATATATATATATATATATATATATATATAGATAGATAGATAGATATACAGTACAGAGCAAAAGTTTGGACACACCTTCTCATTTAAAGATTTTACTGTATTTTCATGACTATGAAAATTGTACAACTTTTGGTCTGTACTGTGTATATATATATATATATATATATACAGATGTATGTATGTGTGTATGTATGTATGTATGTGTATATATATGTACAGTACAGACCAAAAGTTTGGACACACCTTCTCATTCAAAGATTTTTCTGTATTTTCATGACTATGAAAGGCATCAAAACTGAATTAACACATGTGGACTTATATACTTAACAAAAAAGTGTGAAACAACTGAAATTATGTCTTATATTCTAGGTTCTTCAAAGTAGCCACCTTTTGCTTTGATGACTGCTTTGCACACTCTTGGCATTCTCTTGATGAGCTTCAAGAGGTAGTCACCGGGAATGGTTTTCACTTCACAGGTGTGCCCTGTCAAGTTTAATAACTGGGATTTCTTGACTTATAAATGGGGTTGGGACCATCAGTTGTGTTGAGCAGAAGTCTGGTGGATACACAGCTGATAGTCCTACTGAATAGACTGTTAGAATTTGTATTATGGCAAGAAAAAGCAGCTAAGTGAAAAAAAATGAGTGGCCAAATTACTTTAAGAAATGAAGGTCAGTCAGTCCGAAAAATTGGGCAAACTTTGAAAGTGTCCCCAAGTGCAGTGTCAAAAACCATCAAGCGCTACAAAGAAACTGGCTCACATGAGGCCCGCCCCAGGAAAGGAAGACCAAGAGTCACCTCTGCTTCTGAGGATAAGTTTATCCGAGTCACCAGCCTCAGAAATCGCAGGTTAACAGCAGCTCAGATTAGAGACCAGGTCAATGCCACACAGAGTTCTAGCAGCAGACACATCTCTACAACAACTTTTAAGAGGAGACTTTGTGCAGCAGGCCTTCATGGTAAAATAGCTGCTAGGAAACCACTGCTAAGGACAGGCAACAAGCAGAAGAGACTTGTTTGGGCTAAGGAACACAAGGAATGGACATTAGACCAGTGGAAATCTGTGCTTTGGTCTGGTGAGTCCAAATTTGAGATCTTTGGTTCCAACGGCCGTGTCTTTGTGCGACGCAGAAAAGGTGAATGGATGGACTCTACATGCCTGGTTCCCACCGTGAAGCATGGAGGAGTAGGTGTGATGGTGTGGGGGTGCTTTGCTGGTGGCACTGTTGGGGATTTATTCAAAATTGAAGGCATACTGAGCCAGCATGACTACCACAGCATCTTGCAGCAGCATGCTATTCCATCCAGTTTGCGTTTAGTTAGACCATCATTTATTTTTCAACAGGACAATGACCCTAAACACACCTCCAGGCTGTGTAAGGGCTATTTGACCAAGCAGGAGAGTGATGGGGTGCTACGCCAGATGACCTGGCCTCCACAGTCACCAGACCTGAACCCAATCGAGATGGTTTGGGGTGAGCTGGACCGCAGAGTGAAGGCAAAAGGGCCAACAAGTGCTGAGCATCTCTGGGAACTCCTTCAAGATTGTTGGAAGACCATTCCCAGTGACTAGCTCTTAAAGCTCATCAAGAGAATCCCAAGAGTGTGCAAAGCAGTCATCAAAGCAATAGGTGGCTACTTTGAAGATCTTAGAATATAAGACATAATTTCAGTTGTTTAACACTTTTTTGTTAAGTATATAATTCCACATGTGTTAATTCATAGTATTGATGCCTTCAGTGTAAAATGTAAAATTTTCATAGTCATGAAAATACAGAAAAATCTTTAAATGAGAAGGTGTGTCTAAACTTTTGGTCTGTACTGTGTATGTATATATATATATATATATATATATATATATATATATATATATACAGATGTATGTATGTGTGTATGTATGTATGTATGTGTATATATATGTACAGTACAGACGAAAAGTTTGGACACCTTCTCATTCACAGATTTTTCTGTATTTTCATGACTATGAAAGGCATCAAAACTATGAATTAACACATGTGGAATTATATACTTAACAAAAAAGTGTGAAACAAATGAAAATATGCCTTATATTCTAGGTTCTTCAAAGTAGCCACCTTTTGCTTTGATTAGTGCTTTGCACACTCTTGGCATTCTCTTGATGAGCTTCAAGAGGTAGTCACCAGAAATGTTTTTCACTTCACAGGTGTGCCTTGTCAGGTTTAATAAGTGAAATTTCTTGCCTTATAAATGGGGTTGGGACCATCAGTTGTGTTGTGCAGGAGTCTGCTGGATACACAGCTGATAGTCCTACTGAATAGACTGATAGAATTTGTATTATGGCAAGAAAAAAGCAGCTAAGTAAAGAAAAATGAGTGGCCATCATTACTTTAAGAAATGAAGGTCAGTCAGTCCGAAAAATTGGGCAAACTTTGAAAGTGCCCCCAAGTGCAGTTGCAAAAACCATCAAGCGCTACAAAGAAACTGGCTCACATGAGGACTGCCCCAGGAAAGGAAGACCAAGAGTCACCTCTGCTTCTGAGGATAAGCTTATCTGAGTCACCAGCCTCAGAAATCGCAGGTTAACAGCAGCTCAGATTAGAGACCAGGTCAATGCCACACAGAGTTCTAGCAGCAGACACATCTCTACAACAACTGTTAAGAGGAGACTTTGTGCAGCAGGCCTTCATGGTAAAATTGCTGCTAGAAAACCACTGCTAAGGATAGGCAACAAGCAGAAGAGACTTGTTTGGGCTAAGGAACACAAGGAATGGACATTAGACCAGTGGAAATCTGTGCTTTGGTCTGATGACTCCAAATTTGAGATCTTTGGTTCCAATGGCCGTGTCTTTGTGCGACGCAGAAAAGGTGAATGGATGGACTCTACATGCCTGGTTCTCACCATGAAGCATGGAGGAGGTGTGATGGTGTGGGGGTGCTTTGCTGGTGACACTGTTGGGGATTTATTCAAAATTGAAGGCATACTGAACCAGCATGGCTACCACAGCATCTTGCACCAGCATGCTATTCCATCCGGTTTGCGTTTAGTTGGACCATCATTTATTTTTCAACAGGACAATGACCTGAAACACACCTCCAGGCTGTGTAAGGGCTATCTGACCAAGAAGAAGAGTGATGGGGTGCTACGCCAGACGACCTGGCCTCTACAGTCACCAGACCTGAACCCAATCGAGATGGTTTGGAGTGAGCTGGTCCGCAGAGTGAAGGCAAAAGGGCCAACAAGTGCTGAGCATCTCTGGCAACTCCTTCAAGACTGTTGGAAGACCATTTCCAGTGACTACCTCTTGAAGCTCATCAAGAGAATACCAAGAGTTTGCAAAGCAGTTATCAAAGCAAAAGGTGGCTACTTTGAAGAATCTAGAATATAAGACATATTTTCATTTGTTTCACACTTTTTTGTTAAGTGTATAAATCCACATGTGTTAATTCATAGTTTTGATGCCTTCAGTGTGAATGTACAATTTTCATAGTCATGAAAATACAGAAAAATCTTTGATTGAGAAGGTGTGTCCAAACTTTTGGTCTGTACTGTATATGTGTGTGTGTATATATATATATATATATATATATATATATATATATATATTCTGGTCTGGAGAAAAAGTCAGTCAGTGAGTCAGAGATTGCCAGAGAAGAGCTTGTCATGTAACATCAGCTTAGGCGGAGCTGGTAAGAAGGGAGTGTAGCTGAGCAGACGTTGGAGTCTGCAGCTCCTGGCAGAAAGAGAGAAGGGAGCAGTCAGAAGGACTGGAGGGGCCATGTAGCCACAAAGGTGCTGCAGCTCCTGGACAGAGATAACTGAGAAGAACAGCATGTAGTGAGCGTGCAGGAGAGCAAAGCACAGGAGAGTGACAATTGCGGAGGACAGCTGCGACTGGGCTTCCTCCCTTGCAGAGTGCAGACACCAGTAGCCGGAAGACCGAGGTTGTGAGGGACTCTAAGACTTACAGTAGAAACCGTCAGGACAGCTGGACTTCACGTTACCTCTCCTAACACCCAGGAGGCACAGTGGCGCATAGAGCCCGGGTCATGATAGCGACCCTGTAAAAGGTTCGAGCCACCTGTCATAGGGGTTTGTGTTCCACCTTTAAGGAGGACAGAGAGAACTGTGAGGACCTTGATAGAAACCATAGGCAGCAAGGGACTACACCACCGCGCTAGTAGGAAGGCTTCTAACTCCACCTGGTAAAGGTGACTTTGAATTCACTTCCAAGCCGGCCGGACCCTGTCTGTACCTGTGAACTGGTGCCCTGGACTGTGGCTGCCTGATGTCTTAAGTAAACCAGGTAAAGAGACAACAAACCTGTCCTCCATTTCTTACTGCACCACTATCTATCTCCATCTACACACCGAGAGCCCTGGGGACCTACTTCACCTGTGGTAAGTTATTCCATCCTATCTGCTATAACCTCACCCCAGAGGACCCCATTAAGCAGCGTCGGTCCCCTCTGACCAAATACCACAGGTAGTGTCATGAACACAAACTTTATTCAAAACCCCTTTAAATACTTTCCCTTTTACTTGGATGACCAGGGCGACGGACTGGGTCGCCCCCACCTTGACATCCCCTTTAAATACTGGACCCGGTACCGAGTACCTGTCAGGACCAGCTGCCTGATGGGCACTCACCGGCAACAGCGCAGGAGGCTAGCCTGGACGTCTGGTGCCAGAGACTGCCAGTGTCACTGAGGAGCTGTAAACGAGAGCAGCGGTGCTTCCGGGGCTAGCCGCTCTTCAGAGACAGACAGGACCTGCGGTCACGTGACCGCGTGTCAGAGGGGGTGCGCGAAGCTTAGTGCTGCTGTTTGAGCCTGCAGCAGCTCTGGGAGAAAGTTTAAGAAGGAGATGAACCTCCAAGGATGTTAAGAAGGGATGACAGGAAAAAATTTCATCACACAAGCCAAAGTCATACACAGAGAAGTCAGCGCAGTACACAGGGGCAGTCTGAAGAATAGTCAGGACATAGCAAGAGATCAATAAACCAGAACGGGCAATAGACAGTACAGAAATGACAGGCAGGAATCACAACAGGGACAGAACCAGATCAGAAACCAGACAGACAAACAATAGTACATGCATAAAACAGAGGCACACCAGGGTCATACACACTCAGCCAAGCGTCAGAATATAAACAACAAGGATTGACCTCACAGTGAGGCTATAAAAAGCCTCACAGGACCCAGAATGAGGCCATCTGAGTTAACCTTGAAACTACCTGACCAGAGAGCCCAGTAAACCATGACCGTACCCCTAGGCCCTGGCGGGCGTTCCAGCATCATTATGTCTGCTTTCTCAGTTGCACACACTGGTGGAAAGTGGAGCCAGTAGCTCCCTCCTCCACCGCTGCATTCACTGCTATTTGTATTCTGAGGATGCAGATGGTGGTGCTTTTAGGACGCCGGGTGGCAAAGGCAGCCACATGTCGTGGACCCTGGGCCAGAGTTTTCAGCCATTCCTCTGTTTCGATCTGTGGCAGGACTGGAACAGCCAGAAGGCTGGATATGACCCATGGGCTGCACTTAGCCCAGGTCTATGATGCACAGTTAAGTATTGGACTATATATACTAATAAAAACCCTTTAAAAAACTATTTATACTAATAAAAATTCAAAGATACATGCCTATATGAAAAACTGCACATCCAGATATATAATAGAAAAATCTTTATGGTGAAACTCAAGCAAAAAAAAACCCCTAGACAATACGGGCCATCAGATTAAAACACTTCATGCACTTTAATGAACATTCTCTGCTCTGGCTCTCATACATAGTTTGATGTCTGCTGTGTGTTGTATTACAGAAATTAATTATGGGTCAGTAGCCACATTCAGTTTAGTGCAGTGAAAATAAAGTCTACACACCCCTGTTGAAATTAAAGGTTTTTATCATGTAAAAAACATATCAAGGAGAATAATTTAAGATCTTTCACCCAGCTTTTTGGAAGTGCATCTGAACAGCAAGGTGGATTGCTGTTGAGGGGAGATAGAGAGAAAAAAAAATAAATCTATAAATCTTCAGCACAGCGAGTGTGAGCGAGCTGAGTGTGACCTGAGTGTAAGTGTGAACGGCGGTAAGTGTGTGACTTGTGATTCAGTGAAGAGGTATTTGGAAGGCCTTTAACAAATACCTGTGTGAATTTGTGTGAATTGCTGAATTGGGAGTAGCTATATTCACAAGGTGTTAACTTAGGGTGGGCGGTCATAATCAAGGGTTTATAAGGGGCAGCTGTTTGGGGCTCAAGCCCTTTTTGGAAGTGCATCTGAACAGCAAGGTGGATTGCTGTTGAGGGGAGATAGAGAGAAAAAAAAAAAAATCTATAAATCTTCAGCACAGCGAGTGTGAGCGAGCTGAGTGTGACCTGAGCGTAAGTGTGAACGGCGGTAAGTGTGTGACTTGTGATTCAGTGAAGAGGTATTTGGAAGGCCTTTAACAAATACCTGTGTGAATTTGTGTGAATTGCTGAATTGGGAGTAGCTATATTCACAAGGTGTTAACTTAGGGTGGGCGGTCATAATCAAGGGTTTATAAGGGGCAGCTGTTTGGGGCTCAAGCCCTTTTTGGAAGTGCATCTGAACAGCAAGGTGGATTGCTGTTGAGGGGAGATAGAGAGAAAAAAAAAAAAATCTATAAATCTTCAGCACAGCGAGTGTGAGCGAGCTGAGTGTGACCTGAGCGTAAGTGTGAACGGCGGTAAGTGTGTGACTTGTGATTCAGTGAAGAGGTATTTGGAAGGCCTTTAACAAATACCTGTGTGAATTTGTGTGAATTGCTGAATTGGGAGTAGCTATATTCACAAGGTGTTAACTTAGGGTGGGCGGTCATAATCAAGGGTTTATAAGGGGCAGCTGTTTGGGGCTCAAGCCCTTTTTGGAAGTGCATCTGAACAGCAAGGTGGATTGCTGTTGAGGGGAGATAGAGAGAAAAAAAAAAAAATCTATAAATCTTCAGCACAGCGAGTGTGAGCGAGCTGAGTGTGACCTGAGTGTAAGTGTGAACGGCGGTAAGTGTGTGACTTGTGATTCAGTGAAGAGGTATTTGGAAGGCCTTTAACAAATACCTGTGTGAATTTGTGTGAATTGCTGAATTGGGAGTAGCTATATTCACAAGGTGTTAACTTAGGGTGGGCGGTCATAATCAAGGGTTTATAAGGGGCAGCTGTTTGGGGCTCAAGCCCTTTTTGGAAGTGCATCTGAACAGCAAGGTGGATTGCTGTTGAGGGGAGATAGAGAGAAAAAAAAAAATCTATAAATCTTCAGCACAGCGAGTGTGAGCGAGCTGAGTGTGACCTGAGCGTAAGTGTGAACGGCGGTAAGTGTGTGACTTGTGATTCAGTGAAGAGGTATTTGGAAGGCCTTTAACAAATACCTGTGTGAATTTGTGTGAATTGCTGAATTGGGAGTAGCTATATTCACAAGGTGTTAACTTAGGGTGGGCGGTCATAATCAAGGGTTTATAAGGGGCAGCTGTTTGGGGCTCAAGCCCTTTTTGGAAGTGCATCTGAACAGCAAGGTGGATTGCTGTTGAGGGGAGATAGAGAGAAAAAAAAAAAAATCTATAAATCTTCAGCACAGCGAGTGTGAGCGAGCTGAGTGTGACCTGAGCGTAAGTGTGAACGGCGGTAAGTGTGTGACTTGTGATTCAGTGAAGAGGTATTTGGAAGGCCTTTAACAAATACCTGTGTGAATTTGTGTGAATTGCTGAATTGGGAGTAGCTATATTCACAAGGTGTTAACTTAGGGTGGGCGGTCATAATCAAGGGTTTATAAGGGGCAGCTGTTTGGGGCTCAAGCCCTTTTTGGAAGTGCATCTGAACAGCAAGGTGGATTGCTGTTGAGGGGAGATAGAGAGAAAAAAAAAAAAATCTATAAATCTTCAGCACAGCGAGTGTGAGCGAGCTGAGTGTGACCTGAGCGTAAGTGTGAACGGCGGTAAGTGTGTGACTTGTGATTCAGTGAAGAGGTATTTGGAAGGCCTTTAACAAATACCTGTGTGAATTTGTGTGAATTGCTGAATTGGGAGTAGCTATATTCACAAGGTGTTAACTTAGGGTGGGCGGTCATAATCAAGGGTTTATAAGGGGCAGCTGTTTGGGGCTCAAGCCCTTTTTGGAAGTGCATCTGAACAGCAAGGTGGATTGCTGTTGAGGGGAGATAGAGAGAAAAAAAAAAAAATCTATAAATCTTCAGCACAGCGAGTGTGAGCGAGCTGAGTGTGACCTGAGCGTAAGTGTGAACGGCGGTAAGTGTGTGACTTGTGATTCAGTGAAGAGGTATTTGGAAGGCCTTTAACAAATACCTGTGTGAATTTGTGTGAATTGCTGAATTGGGAGTAGCTATATTCACAAGGTGTTAACTTAGGGTGGGCGGTCATAATCAAGGGTTTATAAGGGGCAGCTGTTTGGGGCTCAAGCCCTTTTTGGAAGTGCATCTGAACAGCAAGGTGGATTGCTGTTGAGGGGAGATAGAGAGAAAAAAAAAAAAAATCTATAAATCTTCAGCACAGCGAGTGTGAGCGAGCTGAGTGTGACCTGAGCGTAAGTGTGAACGGCGGTAAGTGTGTGACTTGTGATTCAGTGAAGAGGTATTTGGAAGGCCTTTAACAAATACCTGTGTGAATTTGTGTGAATTGCTGAATTGGGAGTAGCTATATTCACAAGGTGTTAACTTAGGGTGGGCGGTCATAATCAAGGGTTTATAAGGGGCAGCTGTTTGGGGCTCAAGCCCTTTTTGGAAGTGCATCTGAACAGCAAGGTGGATTGCTGTTGAGGGGAGATAGAGAGAAAAAAAAAAAAATCTATAAATCTTCAGCACAGCGAGTGTGAGCGAGCTGAGTGTGACCTGAGCGTAAGTGTGAACGGCGGTAAGTGTGTGACTTGTGATTCAGTGAAGAGGTATTTGGAAGGCCTTTAACAAATACCTGTGTGAATTTGTGTGAATTGCTGAATTGGGAGTAGCTATATTCACAAGGTGTTAACTTAGGGTGGGCGGTCATAATCAAGGGTTTATAAGGGGCAGCTGTTTGGGGCTCAAGCCCTTTTTGGAAGTGCATCTGAACAGCAAGGTGGATTGCTGTTGAGGGGAGATAGAGAGAAAAAAAAATAAATCTATAAATCTTCAGCACAGCGAGTGTGAGCGAGCTGAGTGTGACCTGAGCGTAAGTGTGAACGGCGGTAAGTGTGTGACTTGTGATTCAGTGAAGAGGTATTTGGAAGGCCTTTAACAAATACCTGTGTGAATTTGTGTGAATTGCTGAATTGGGAGTAGCTATATTCACAAGGTGTTAACTTAGGGTGGGCGGTCATAATCAAGGGTTTATAAGGGGCAGCTGTTTGGGGCTCAAGCCCTTTTTGGAAGTGCATCTGAACAGCAAGGTGGATTGCTGTTGAGGGGAGATAGAGAGAAAAAAAAATAAATCTATAAATCTTCAGCACAGCGAGTGTGAGCGAGCTGAGTGTGACCTGAGCGTAAGTGTGAACGGCGGTAAGTGTGTGACTTGTGATTCAGTGACTTTGGAATCAGGGAGTTTCCAAGGGAGGAATTGCTTCTGTTTTTTCTGTTTTTTTTTTTTTTTTTTTTTTTTTTTTAATTAATACTTTGTATTTATTTTTAATTAAAGTTTCTGTGTGGTGCAATCCCCATTAGGAAATGTGCTCCACAATTGTTAATGCCATCCAGTGTACATCTTGCCACATGTATGCAGTCCTTGACCAGCCGGTCGAGGGTGCATACTGCTGTGCGAGATGTGAGCACATTGTGCATTTGGAAGCCCAGATTTTGGATCTAAATGTGCAGCTGGCAACACTGAGATCCATAGACAATATGGAGAGGAGTCTTCTGCTCACAGAGCAGACGCTCAATGGGATAGATGAGGAGGGGGATGGTAGGATGGAGCTGCAGGACAGTGTGGCAGTTAGCTGGGTGACAGAAGGCGGAGTAGAGGGAAGAGTGCCAGGGAGGCTAGTCCTGATCTGGCACACCCCAATAAGTTTGCTAAGTTGGCAGATGAGGGGGGTGCCAGTACAGGGGTAGCACTGCTGCAGCCAGGCATGTCCTCTGAAAGCCGGAGGAGTGACTGCTCCAGTAAGGAGGGAAATAGGAGAGCAGGGCAGGCCAGACAGGTGCTGGTAGTGGGGGACTCAATTATTAGGGGAACAGATAGGGCAATCTGTCACAAAGACAGGGATCGTCGGACGGTGTGCTGCCTACCTGGCGCTCGAGTCCGACACATCGCTGATCGGGTGGACAGATTACTGGGAGGGGCTGGTGAGGACCCAGCAGTCATGGTGCACATTGGCACAAATGACAAAGTTAGAGGTAGGTGGAAGGTCCTTAAAGATGATTTCAGGGAATTAGGCTGCAAGCTGAAAGCAAGGACCTCCAACGTGGTATTTTCCGAAATACTGCCTGTACCACGTGCCACGCCAGAGAGGCAACGGGAGATTAGGGAGGTTATTAAGTGGCTCAATTGGTGTAGGAAGGAGGGGTTTGGGTTCCTGCAGAACTGGGCCGACTTCTCAGTGGGCTACAGGCTCTACGCTAGGGACGGGCTGCACCTCAATGGGGAAGGGGCAGCTGTGCTGGGGGAGAAAATGGTTAGAAGGTTGGAGGAGTGTTTAAACTAGGGATTGGGGGGGAGGGTATTCATTTTATAGGAGGGAAAGATAGTGCAGATAGAGAGCTGGGCACAAATAAGGAAGTTGGGGGTGGCGGTGGCATGGGGGGTGGGGTTAGAACAGTTAATAATTTAAGAAAGAATAGAGGTACAGAGAGTAACATCAAGTGCATGTATACTAATGCCAGAAGCCTCGCCAACAAAATGGACGAATTAGAACTAATGTTGTTGGAGCATAATTATGACATGGTGGGGATATCTGAGACGTGGCTGGATGAGAGCCGTGACTGGGCTGTTAACTTGCAGGGCTATAGCCTGTTCAGAAATGACCGTACAGATAAGCGAGGGGGAGGGGTGTGTCTATATGTAAAATCTTCCTTAAAACCCATCCTGCGTGATAATATAGGTGAATTTAATGAAAATGTGGAGTCCCTGTGGGTGGAGATAAGAGGAGGGGGAAAAAATAATAAATTACTGATAGGGGTTTGTTATAAATCTCCAAAAATAATGGAAGCAATGGAGAATATCCTCGTAAAGCAAATAGATGAAGCTGCGACTCAAGGAGAAGTCATTATTATGGGGGACTTCAACTACCCTGAAATAGATTGGGGAACAGAAACCTGCAGTTCCAGCAAAGGTAATCGGTTTTTGACAACTGTGAGAGACAATTACCTTTCACAGCTGGTTCAGGACCCAACAAGGAGGGGGGCACTGCTAGACCTAATATTAACCAACAGGCCAGACCGCATATCAAATATAAGGGTTGGGGGTCACTTGGGGACTAGTGATCATAAAATAATAAGTTTTCATGTAACCTTTAATAAGATGGGTAGTAGGGGGGTGACAAAGACACTAAACTTCAGGAGGGCAAATTTCCAACGGATGAGAGAGGATCTTGGTGCAATTAACTGGGACGATATCCTGAGACACAAAAATACACAAAGAAAATGGGAGACGTTTATTAGCATCCTGGATAGGACCTGTGCACAGTATATACCGTATGGGAATAAACATACTAGAAATAGGAGGAAACCAATATGGCTAAATAGAGCTGTAAGGGGCGCAATAAGGAACAAAAAGAAAGCATTTAGAGAATTAAAGGAAGTAGGTAGTGATGAGGCATTAAATAAATACAGAAAATCAAATAAATTCTGTAAAAAGCAAATCAAGGCAGCAAAGATTGAGACAGAGAGACTCATTGCCAGAGAGAGTAAAAATAATCCCAAAATATTCTTTAACTACATAAATAGTAAGAAACTAAAAAATGATAGTGTTGGCCCCCTTAAAAATAGTCTGGGGGAAATGGTGGATGAGGATGAGGAAAAAGCCAATCTGCTAAATGACTTTTTTTCATCAGTATTTACAAAAGAAAATCCCATGGCAGCCAATATGACTAGTGATAAAAATTCCCCTTTAAATGTCAACTGCTTAACCCAGCAGGAAGTACAGCGGCGTCTAAAAATCACTAAAATTGACAAATCTCCGGGCCCGGATGGGATACACCCCCGAGTACTGCAGGAACTAAGTACAGTCATTGATAGACCATTATTTTTAATCTTTAAAGAGTCCATAATAACAGGGTCTGTACCACAGGAGTGGCGTATAGCAAATGTGGTGCCAATATTAAAAAAAGGGGCAAAAACTGAACTCGGTAATTATAGGCCAGTAAGTTTAACCTCTACTGTGGGTAAAATCCTGGAGGACATTCTAAGGGATGCTATACTGGAGTATCTGAAGAGGAATAACCTCATGACTCAGTATCAGCACGGGTTTACTAGGGACCGCTCATGTCAGACTAATTTGATCAGCTTCTATGAAGAGGTAAGTTCCGGACTGGACCAAGGGAACCCAGTGGACGTAGTGTATATGGACTTTTCCAAAGCTTTTGATACGGTGCCACACAAAAGGTTGATACATAAAATGAGAGTAATGGGGATAGGGGAAAATATGTGTAAGTGGGTTGAGAGCTGGCTCAGGGATAGGAAACAAAGGGTGGTTATTAATGGAGCACACTCGGACTGGGTCGCGGTTAGCAGTGGGGTACCACAGGGGTCAGTATTGGGCCCTCTTCTTTTTAACATATTTATTAATGACCTTGTAGGGGGCATTCAGAGTAGAATTTCAATATTTGCAGATGACACTAAACTCTGTAGGGTAATCAATACAGGGGAGGACAATTTTATATTACAGGATGATTTATGTAAACTAGAAGCTTGGGCTGATAAATGGCAAATGAGTTTTAATGGGGATAAATGTAAGGTCATGCACTTGGGTAGAAGTAATAAGATGTATAACTATGTGCTTAATTCTAAAACTCTGGGCAAAACCATCAATGAAAAAGACCTGGGTGTATGGGTGGATGACAGACTCATATTCAGTGGCCAGTGTCAGGCAGCTGCTACAAAGGCAAATAAAATAATGGGATGTATTAAAAGAGGCATAGATGCTCATGAGGAGAACATAATTTTACCTCTATACAAGTCACTAGTTCGACCACACTTAGAATACTGTGCACAGTTCTGGTCTCCCGTGTATAAGAAAGACATAGCTGAACTAGAGCGGGTGCAGAGAAGAGCGACCAAGGTTATTAGAGGACTGGGGGGTCTGCAATACCAAGATAGGTTATTACACTTGGGGCTATTTAGTTTGGAAAAACAAAGACTAAGGGGTGATCTTATTTTAATGTATAAATATATGAGGGGACAGTACAAAGACCTTTCTGATGATCTTTTTAATCATAGACCTGAGACAGGGACAAGGGGGCATCCTCTACGTCTGGAGGAAAGAAGGTTTAAGCATAATAACAGACGCGGATTCTTTACTGTAAGAGCAGTGAGACTATGGAACTCTCTGCCGTATGATGTTGTAATGAGTGATTCATTAATTAAATTTAAGAGGGGACTGGATACCTTTCTGGAAAAGTATAATATTACAGGGTATATACACTAGATTCCTTGATAAAGCGTTGATCCAGGGAACTAGTCTAATTGCCGTATGTGGAGTCGGGAAGGAATTTTTTTCCCCATGGTGGAGTTACTCCTTGCCACATGGTTTTTTTTTGCCTTCCTCTGGATCAACATGTTAGGGCATGTTAGGTTAGGCTATGGGTTGAACTAGATGGACTTAAAGTCTTCCTTCAACCTCAATAACTATGTAACTATGTAACTATAATCTGTACAATTCAATTGAAAAATAAACTTAAATTTTTCTGTGTGGAAAAATAAAAATAAAGAAGCACAATAATGTGGTTGAATAAATATGCACATCCTTGACCCTGGGCCACAGTTTTCAGCCCTTCCTCTGTCTCGATCTGTGGCGGGACTGGAACAGCCAGAAGGCTGGATATGACCCATGAGCTGCACTTAGCCCAGGTCTATGGTGGACAGTTAAGCATTGGACTATACATACTAATAAATACTCTTTAAAAATCTATTTATACTAATAAAAATTCAAAGATACATGCCTATATGAAAAACTGCACATCCAGATATATAAAAGAAATCATCATTCAGTCTTGTGGGAAAGGAGTCTATCAGCAGGTCACGTCTAGAATGGACAATCTTTGCCCACTCTTCCTTGCAATCAAAATCTATCAGATTGAGAGGACACCTCCTCTGTATAGCACCCTCTTCAGGTCAACTCACAGATTTCCAGATGTTTGTATTCAAGTCTCGGCTTTGGCTGGTTCATTGCAAAACTTTAATCTTCTGTTAAAGATACTTTTTGTTGATGTGGAGGTATGCTTAGGGTTGTTGTCCTGCAGAAAGGTGAAATTCCATTTAATCTTCAGCTTTTTAGCAAAGGTCTGAAGGTTTCGTTGCAAAATTGGCGATTGTATTTTTTCGGACTATAAGACGCACCGGACTATAAGACGCACCCAGGTTTTAAAGGTTGAAAATAGGAAAAAAAATATTTGACGCAAAAAAGGTGGTAAAATATTTAATAACATACTATTATATGTGTTGTTATTATATATAATAGTATGCTATTATGTTGGAAGCTACGGGACCAGTGTGGTGGCTGTAAAGTACTATGTGAAGACGCTGGAGGGTGAGTATAAGAATGGGGGCACAGGGCTTATATTTAAAGCACCACTCCAGCACTGAAAAATAACACTGGAGTGCTGCTTTAAGAACACATGGGAGAACTATAACTCCCAGCATGTCCTGCAGATCCTATGGCATGCTGGGAGTTATAGTTCACCACAGGAGTGGCAGAGTGCTTTATTGTGTGTTGTAAAGACTAACCTTTTAATTGTGGCAGCCAGCCAGCCATGGTGAGGTAAAATGCTGGAGCATCCCCTCCCATGACACCACAGAGCCCTCCCTCTTGTTGCCTCTCCACAGCACAGGAGGAAGCTTGCAGATTGTAGTGTGGTGTCTGCAGGACCTGTGATGACATCAGAAGAGGGAGGGCTCTGTGCTGCCATGTGATGCTCTAGCCCGCCCTCTTCATGACATCATACAGGTCCTTGTGCTGGAGCACTCAGCATCCAGCACAGCCCCGGCAGGCAGGTATGCAGCGATCTTGTCTCCTCCAGCCCCTGCTCCTGCCCCCTCCTCCACCAGACACACAGATCTCCCCAACAGCTGCAGGAATCCAGCACTGGGGAAACCGTGTGTGTCCCTGTGAAGGAGTATTGAAGTGCTGCTCCCTGCTCACAGCTCAGCTGACAGGTGGGCGGGGAAGCAGCTAATAAATATTCACTGCCCTTTAATGATTGGGACCATGTGGTTTCCCCAGCGCTGATTCCTGAAGCCCGGCAGGGACATTTTTCTGCCTCCCAGTGCAATCCCACTCGCTGCTGCCCCCTCCCCACGTTACATCCCTACCATAAGACGCACCCACACTTTCCTCCCAAATTTGGAGGAAAAAAAGTGCGTCTTATGGTCAGAAAAATACGGTAATTGACCTCCTCCCTCCTCCCTTATTAAAGGCTCAGTTTCAGCTACCAAAAAACAGCCCTAAAGCATAATGCTGCGTTCACTTTCTCTATGGCTTTGGTCTAATTTTGATGATGCACAGTATTGGCTTTGTGCCATACATACCCTTTGAATTATGGCTTAAAAGTTCAACCGCAGTTTCATCAGCCCATTACACATTTTCTTACATGCTTTTGGCTCACTTGTAGGTTTTGGCAAAACATTGCCATGGTTGGATGTTTTTCTTTGTAAGAAAAGGCTTCCGTCTTGCTACAATTGACACAGATCAAACATATTAAGACTACAGGAGATTGCTGTCACATGCAGTACACAACCATTAATTCCAGAAATTCCTTCAGCTACTTTAATGTTGCTGTAGGCCTCTCTGCAGCCCGACCGAGGGACGGGGTCAAGGACGTCCAGTTTTAAGTAATATCACTATTGTTCCAAATTTAAGCCACTTATCGATTGACTTTTTTTGTACCCTTCTCCTAACTAATAACTTTCAACAATGAGATCTCTTTGTTGTGTTGAAACATGTAAGCTGTTTATGCACCATGACTTTTGCTGTAAAATGCAACTAAGAAAATGTTAGGAAAATCCTACTAGAGCAGTTAAACTTTATTTTATGGCAGCTGGGCACTGACTACTATTTAACATGAGATTAACCGTTTCACACCAGAGCGTGTTTTTACTTTCCTGGCCAGGCAAATTTTTACAATTCTGACCAGTGTCCATTTGTAAGGAGGAGAGCCGACTCTGGTGTGCCGTGTCTGTGACGAGTCCGGAACCATCAGTGCTGTCACCCGAGTTGCAGGGGGGTAAGCTTAGTTCTCTGGACAGACCTTTGAACTTGAGACTGGGGGGCATGGAGAATATAAAAGGGCGACAGTGCGTGAGAACGAGCAGAGTGGTGGTGGGAAGCTGTAGTGCACGGAGGTCGACTGTGAGTCCTCCCTTGCTGTATAGTAAGGACAAAGTAGGCCCAAGCCCTAGGGGACCACGGAGACTTACTGGAGACTATAGGCAGAGACGCTTCCCGGTGGTATCCCTGACAGTTTCAACTCCTGTAACACCACTGAGAGTGAGAGATTCCTCTTTCTGACCCGACCGCAGGGGGCGCACCCTGAGACGGGACAACCAGGCCACAGACCGAGTACGGCTGCCTGACTCCAGTGCAATGTCGGTGCTTAAAAGAAAGGACTGCCACCTCTCCAGCGGTTCTCATCTTGGAACCAGGACCTGTCACCAGACTTCTCAGGATCATCAGACCGGACCGGATCCTTCAAGTGCTCAAGCCGGGACGCTACTGCCATCATCGCAGAGACTGCTCTTCATCAACGTCAGATTGATAAGTTTGATACCTTTGAACTCTCCCCTACCTAATCTTACAACTGTTGCCCCTAAGTTACCCAAAAATATCTTATTCATCCTCCCCTCTATTTACTCTCTCCCTGTGTGGAGTAACGCTGTTACATTAAATTTCCCTGTTAACCCTTGTTCTACCTCCGACTGTTACTGCATCCTGATAAATGCTTTCACATTTATGAAGTAGACTAGTAGGGAGGGAGTAGAAGGAAAAGGTGTGAATAAAAATTAATTTATATTACATAATGATTAAAGCGTAGTTTGAATTGTAAAATGCACATACATCCAAATCACAGCTTCAAAGATTGTCTTCACAGTTGTGATCCACTAATGCCCGATAAATGCCAGGATGTGGAGTAATAATAAATGTAAATAGGGCTCCTGACCAAAGTCCATTATAAATTACTGGTCAAGTTATTACATTCCCACATTTATAAGGCCATCTGGGGATACAAAATTTGCATCCTTATCTTTACATACACAGGGGTAAAGAATCTTACTCACTGCTATATAAGCAGCCACTTTAATGTTCATTTTAGACGAGATAAATAATATCTGATCTATATATGGTTGTTATTTATACAGTGGGGCAAAAAAGTATTTAGTCAGTCAGCAATAGTGCAAGTTCCACCACTTAAAAAGATGACAGGCGTCTGTAATTTACATCATAGGTAGACCTCAACTATGGGAGACAAACTGAGAAAAAAAAATCCAGAAAATCACATTGTCTGTTTTTTTTATCATTTTATTTGCATATTATGGTGGAAAATAAGTATTTGGTCAGAAACAAACAATCCAGATTTCTGGCTCTCACAGACCTGTAACTTCTTATTTAAGAGTCTCCTCTTTCCTCCACTCATTACCTGTAGTAATGGCACCTGTTTAAACTTGTTATCAGTATAAAAAGACACCTGTGCACACCCTCAAACAGTCTGACTCCAAACTCCACTATGGTGAAGACCAAAGAGCTGTCAAAGGACACCAGAAACAAAATTGTAGCCCTGCACCAGGCTGGGAAGACTGAATCTGCAATAGCCAACCAGCTTGGAGTGAAGAAATCAACAGTGGGAGCAATAATTAGAAAATGGAAGACATTCAAGACCACTGATAATCTCCCTCGATCTGGGGCTCCACGCAAAATCCCACCCCGTGGGGTCAGAATGATCACAAGAACGGTGAGCAAAAATCCCAGAACCATGCGGGGGGACCTAGTGAATGAACTGCAGAGAGCTGGGACCAATGTAACAAGGCCTACCATAAGTAACACACTACGCCACCATGGACTCAGATCCTGCAGTGCCAGACGTGTCCCACTGCTTAAGCCAGTACATGTCCGGGCCCGTCTGAAGTTTGCTAGAGAGCATTTGGATGATCCAGAGGAGTTTTGGGAGAATGTCCTATGGTCTGATTAAACCAAACTGGAACTGTTTGGTAGAAACATAACTTGTCGTGTTTGGAGGAAAAAGAATACTGAGTTGCATCCATCAAACACCATACCTACTGTAAAGCATGGTGGTGGAAACATCATGCTTTGGGGCTGTTTCTCTGCAAAGGGGCCAGGACGACTGATCCGAGTACATGAAAGAATTAATGGGGCCATGTATCGTGAGACTTTGAGTGCAAACCTCCTTCCATCAGCAAGGGCATTGAAGATGAAACGTGGCTGGGTCTTTCAACATGACAATGATCCAAAGCACACCGCCAGGGCAACGAAGGAGTGGCTTCGTAAGAAGCATTTCAAGGTCCTGGAGTGGTCTAGCCAGTCTCCAGATCTCAACCCTATAGAAAACCTTTGGAGGGAGTTGAAAGTCCGTGTTGCCAAGCGAAAAGCTAAAAACATCACTGCTCTAGAGGAGATCTGCATGGAGGAATGGGCCAACATACCAACAACAGTGTGTGGCAACCTTGTGAAGACTTACAGAAAACGTTTGACCTCTGTCATTGCCAACAAAGGATATATTACAAAGTATTGAGATGAAATTTTGTTTCTGACCAAATACTTATTTTCCACCATAATATGCAAATAAAATGATAAAAAAACAGACAATGTGATTTTCTGGATTTTTTTTGCTCAGTTTGTCTCCCATAGTTGAGGTCTACCTATGATGTAAATTACAGACGCCTCTCATCTTTTTAAGTGGTGGAACTTGCACTATTGCTGACTGACTAAATACTTTTTTGTCCCACTGTATATGGGATGTATTTTGACTTTTGGAACTCAAAATTGTCTGGAATCGATACCTGCCTTTGATGTGCCTAAACAGTGGAACCCCCCACAAGCGACCCCATTTTAGAATCTAGACCGGTCAAAGAATTTATCTAGATGTGTGTTGATCACTTTGAATTCCCAGGTGCTTTACAGAATTTTATAAAGTCGAGCAGTGAAAATAAAAAAATCTCACATTTTTCTCACAAAAAATGTTGTTTTAGACCAAATTTTTCATTTTCATAACAGGAGAAAATAGACCATACAGTTTATTGTGCAATTTCTTCTGAGCACTTTGATACCCCACATGAGGTGGAAAACTATGGTTTGGGCACATGGTAGGGTTCGGAATTAAAGGAGTGCTATTTTGGCTGAAATAGGTTGCGGATACCATGTCCCATTTGAAGAGCCCCTGACATGCCAAAACAGCAGAAAGCCCCACAAGTGACCGCAATTTGGAAACTACACCTTTCAAAGAATTCATCTATGGAAGTAGTGAGTATTTTTAACCCTCAGGTGATTCACAGACTTGTATAACATTGCGCTGAGTAAATGAAATATTACCATTTTTCCACTAAGATGTTGCTTTGACCCCAAGTTTGTAATTTTCTAGAGAGGTATTAGGAGAAAATTGAATATCCCACATCCTCTGGAATTCCATGCTTCAACATGTCCGATTATCCACCACCCTCAGATCCTTCAGATGGAACCTGAAAACCCATCTCTTCAGTAAAGCCTACAGCCTGCAATAACCATTCTGCCGCCTCACCACCATCCGAGCTGCACCCCCGACCTTCTGTCTCCTCCCCATTATCCCGTAGAATGTAAGTCCGCAAGGACAGAGTCCTCTTCCCTCTGTACCAGTCTGTCATTGTAAATTTGTTTACTGTAAACGATACCTGTAACTCTGTACGTAACCCCTTTCTCATGTACAGCACCATGGAATTAATGGTGCTAAATAAATAAATAATAATAATAAAAAATTAAGAGAACAATTTATTAAGCAATTTCCCTTGAGTGTGCCAATACCCCATAAGTGGTCAAAAACTACTTTTGAGGTAAAGCGCAAAACACAGAAGGGAAGGAATACCATATTACAGTGCAGATTTTGCTATTATGGTTTGCGTGTGCCATGACCCACTGGGAGAGCCCTTGAGATGCCAGAAACAGCAGATCCCACACCCCATAAGTGACCCTATTTACAAACTACACCTCTCACTGAATTCATCTGAGGGTGCACTGATCATATTGATACCACGTGTGGCACAGAATTTTACACCATTGGGCAGTGAAGAAAGATAATTACAATTCTACAACAAAAAAATGCTTTAACCCCAAATTTTACATTTTCACAAGGTGAAATGGGTAAAAATGGCAATAAAATTTGTCACAGAATTTCTACTGAACATGGCAATATCAAATACGTGTCTGTACAGTACTGCTTAGCCACACGGCGAGACTCGGGAGGGAAGGAGCACTATTTGACTCTTAGAGGACAAATTATCATAGAATACTTTGCGGACTCCATGTACAGAGCTCCTAAGTGCCAGAGGAGCAGAATCTCCCTTCAAGTCATCCCATTTTGGAAACTACACCCCTCTGGGAATTTATCTACAGGTGTAGTGACGATTTTGACTCCATGAGTGTTTCCAGATAAAAAGCAGCAATGGATGCGACAAAGTGAAAATTGCAAATCTGCCAGTGTAGTGCCCGTATATTATGCTCAGCTAATGCTTCTGGAGACACGAATTCCGGAAATTAGGCAGGCACTCATCTCTACAGAAATGCTAAACATCTGGATGCTAAATGTGTTTTAGGTACACTATGGGGCACTATGATCACTGCACCCCTAGATGAATTCATTGAGAGGTGTAGTTTGTAAAATGGGGTCACATATGGAGGGTTCTGCTGTTCTGGCACCTCATGGGCTCTCCCAGTGGGTCATGGCACCTGCAAACCCTAACAGTAAAATCTAGTGCTCCTTGCCTTCTGAGCTTTGCACTGTGCCTGAAAAATATTTCCCAATTGCATGTAGGGTATTGGCACACTCAGGAAAAAATGGACCTCAGTTTGCTGTAAAAAAAAAAATTCCTATTAAGTCTTAGAAAAATTAACAATGGTAACAGTGGTAACAATGTAATTCATTCTTTTTTCACCGCTCAGTGGTATAAAACTCTGTGAGGCACATGTGGTGTCAATATGATCACTGCACCCCTAGATGAATTCATTGGGGAGTGTAGCTTGTAAAATGAGTTCGCACATAGGGAGTTTCTGTTGTTCTGGCACCTCAGGGGCTCTGCCAATGTGATATGGCACCCTCCAACCATTCCAGCAAAATCTGAACTCCAATATGGTGCCTCTTCCCTTCTGAGCTTTGCAGTACCTCAAAAGTAGTATTTCCTCAAATATTGGGTATCGGCGTACTCAGGAGAAATTGCACAACAAACTATATAGTGCAATTTCTCCTGTTACCATTGTGAAAATGCAAAATTTGGGCTATAATATCATTTTTGTGAGGAAAATGAGATTTTATTTTCACGGCTCAACGTTATAAACGTCTGTGAAGCACCTGGCAGTTCAAGGTGCTCACCACGCATCAAAATACATTCCTTAAGGGGTCTAGTTTCCAAACTGGGGTCACTTGTTGGGGGTTTCCACTGTTTAGGCACATCATGATGTCTGCTAATGATTCCAGGAAATTTTACATTCAAAAAGTCAAATGATGCTTCTTCCCTTCTGAGCCCTGCTGTGCGCCCAAACAGTAGTTTTCTCTCTTATATGGAGTATCGGCATACTCAGGAGAAATTGCGCAACAAATTGTATGGTGCAATTTCTCCTGTTACCCCTATGAGAATGCAATATTTTGTGCTAAACACAGGAAAGGAAATAAGGAAAATTTTTATTTTTTATTTTTACGATTTAATGTTATAAACTTCTGTGAAGCGCCTGAGGGTTCAATGTGCTCACCACACATCTGACCAGTTCCCTGAGGGGTCTAGTTTCCAAAATCATGTCTTTTGTAGGGGATTTTTATTGTTTAGGCACATCAGAGGCTCTCCAAACGTGACGTGGCATCCGCCAATTGTTCCAGCAAATTTTGCATTCAAAGAGTCAAATAGCGCTCCTTCCGTTCCAAGCTCTGCCGTGCGCCCATACAGTGGTTTTCTCCCTTATATGGGGTATTTGCATGCTCAGGAGAAATTGCATAACAAATTTTGGGGTCCATTTTTTCCTATTACTTTTGTAAAAAAAAAAATTGGATCTGAAGTTATTTTTTTTTTTGTGAAAAAACTGAAATGTTTATTAAAAAAAAAAATCCCTGTCAAGCACCTGAAGGGTTAATAAACCTCTTGAATATGGTTTTGAGCACCTTAAGGGGGCAGTTTTTAGAATGGTGTCACTTTTGAGTATTTTCTATCATGTAGACCCCTCAAATTAACTTCAAAAGTGATGTGGTCCCTAAAAAAAGGTTTTGTAAATTTTGCTGGAAAAATGAAAAATCGCAGGCCAACTTTTATCACTTATAACTTTCCAACAATAATATTTTGGTTCCAAAATTGTGCTGATGCAGACGTGAGGAATATTATTTGTTAACTATTTCTGTGATTTAAGGGCATAAAAAAAAAGTTGTAAATTTGCAAAATTTTCCAAATTTTTGCCAAATTTTTTGTTTCACAAATAAACACAAGTCATAATAAAGAAATTTTACCACTATCATTAAGTACTATATGATATAAAAAAAAACAGTCTCAAAATAACCAGGATCCGTTGAAGCGTTCCAGAGTTATAACTTCATAAAGTGACATTTGTCAGAATTGTAAAAATTAGCCCAGTCATTATAATAATCTTTATATAGCGCTAACATATTCCGCAGCACTTTACAGGTTGCACACATTATCGTCGCTGTCCCTGTTGGGGCTCACAATCTAAATTCCCTATCAGTATGTCTTTGGAATGTGGGAAGAAACTGGAGAACCCGGAGGAAACCCACGCAAATACGGAGAGAACATACAAACTCTTTGCAGATGTTGTCCTTAGTGGGGCTTGAACCCAGGACTCCAGCGCTGCAAGGCTACTGTGCTATCCACTGTGCCACCGTGCTGCCCAGTCATTAAAGTGCAAACCACCTTCAGAGTTAAAGGGGTTAAAGGTGGAAAATTTTCTGAAATGATTCTTCTTTGTATGATTGTTTTACATGACAAATAGCTGGCACTTTAACAGAGGTGTGTAGACTTTTTATATGAGCTGTATTTCAAGTCAGAAACAATTGTTTAGAGCAATAATCAATTTTCTTCCACCTTCACCTAGTCTTGGTCATACCATATTAAATAATTACTAGGTGGTGATACACAGAAGAGAAGAAAGACGCTGTAAGCTCCATTTTCTTATCTATGAATCTCGGCATGGTCTTTGTGGCCTCCACATGTATGGAGTATTCTTATTTAGAAGCACTGCAGAAGGAGCCATACAATCTGCCATGAGCAAGGTATAAATATCAAGATGTTCTTTCATCTATAAAGCAATTATACTTTTCTGAAGAATCTTAAATCCCGCCAATTGACTGTGACTATGGCGTCTTATCAATTTCAACTAATGTATGTTTGCTCATACGGATGTGTTTGACCTGTTTCAACTACCATCTATCAAAATTGTTTTGGAGCTAATTCTCATGTATGCAGGAAATTCCAACCTTCCTTGGGCAGAAAACAAAAGTTTACATTCCAGAAACTTGGATTTATGACTCCCAAGAAAATATTGTACTTTTTTTTTGCTTACAGACCTGGACTGTAGACTGCAGACAAACTAAAATTGCTTTTAACCCCTTCACCCCAAAGCCTGTTTTCACTTTCCAGACCAGGCCAATTTTTACAATTCTGACTAGAGTTGAGCAACTTTTACTTTTTTCGGATCGAGTCGGGTTTCGCGAAACCCGACTCGGTCAAAAGTTGGGTCGGGTAAAATCGTCCGATTATTGCGAAAAGTCGGGGGCCGACTGAAACACGAAACCCAATGCAAGTCAATGGGGAATCAAAGTCGGCAGTGAGTGGAGGACAGGAAAACACCTACAGTGCCCATTTTAATGCCAAAAACATCAATTCTTATTACTGAAGCTTGTCAATCTTAATTTACTTTATAATAATAGTTAGGCATTGAAAACTGGGGGTCATTTGGCTAAAGTTGTGGGGGGTAGGGCTGGCTCAAGATTTTTGTGGGCCCATGAAACGCGGAATACGTCACGGTGGTGGAGCAGGGAGAGGTAAGTATTTCAACTTTGCAAGTGCTGTGATCCTGAGCAAGCAGGGGGGCCCACTCATTGGCATTGGCATTGGCACAGGGCCCCTCATAGTACGGAGGTGTGTTTGATGGTGGGTGGTGCCTCCCACCGGCAGAGACACTTTTGCGTATTATGAGGGGCCCTGTGCCAGTGATGTCGCCAACGAGTATGCCCCCCCACCTGATGAAGGAACCTGCACTTTCATCTGCACCTTCCTCTTTGTCCCCGTGTAAGGTGGTATAGTATGCGGGAAGGGGAACCTGACTTTCAGCAGGGTCAGATTCTGGCTGTGTAGGGTGCAAGGGGAATGTAATGGTCTGGGTCAATGTACCAGCAGACTCATCTAGCAGTGGCTGGGCAATGGGCAGGATAAGGAGGAAACACAGATATAGGCCCAAATAATAAACTAGCCTAAATGCAGGTCAAAATTGGTAACAGGACTAAACAGGCGGCATTACTTTGTTCAGTGGAGGACAACTGTAATGAGTGGCAGACACAGTTAGTAGGCCCAAATAATAAAGTAGCCTAAATGCAGTTCAAAATTGGTAACAGGACTAAACAGGCGGCATTGCTTTGTTCAGTGGAGGACAACTGTAATGAGTGGCAGACACAGTTAGTAGGCCCAAATAAAAAAGTAGCCTAAATGCAGTTCAGAATTGGTAACAGGACTAAACAGGCGGCATTACTTTGTTCAGTGGAGGACAACTGTAATGAGTGGCAGACACAGTTAGTAGGCCCAAATAACAAAGTAGCCTAAATGCAGTTCAAAATTGGTAACATGACTAAACAGGCGGCATTGCTTTGTTCAGTGGAGGACAACTGTAATGAGTGGCAGACACAGTTAGTAGGCCCAAATAATAAAGTAGCCTAAATGCAGTTCAAAATTGGTAACAGGACTAAACAGGCGGCATTGCTTTGTTCAGTGGAGGACAACTGTAATGAGTGGCAGACACAGTTAGTAGGCCCAAATAATAAAGTAGCCTAAATGCAGTTCAAAATTGGTAACAGGACTAAACAGGCGGCATTGCTTTGTTCAGTGGAGGACAACTGTAATGAGTGGCAGACACAGTTAGTAGGCCCAAATAATAAAGTAGCCTAAATGCAGTTCAAAATTGGTAACATGACTAAACAGGCGGCATTGCTTTGTTCAGTGGAGAACAACTGTAATGAGTGGCAGACACAGTTAGTAGGCCCAAATAATAAAGTAGCCTAAATGCAGTTCAAAATTGGTAACAGGACTAAACAGGCGGCATTGCTTTGTTCAGTGGAGGACAACTGTAATGAGTGGCAGACACAGTTAGTAGGCCCAAATAATAAAGTAGCCTAAATGCAGTTCAAAATTGGTAACAGGACTAAACAGGTGGCATTGCTTTGTTCAGTGGAGGACTACTGTAATGAGTGGCAGACACAGTTAGTAGGCCCAAATAATAAAGTAGCCTAAATGCAGTTCAAAATTGGTAACAGGACTAAACAGGCGGCATTGCTTTGTTCAGTGGAGGACAACTGTAATGAGTGGCAGACACAGTTAGTAGGCCCAAATAATAAAGTAGCCTAAATGCAGTTCAAAATTGGTAACAGGACTAAACAGGCGGCATTGCTTTGTTCAGTGGAGGACAACTGTAATGAGTGGCAGACACAGTTAGTAGGCCCAAATAATAAAGTAGCCTAAATGCAGCTCAAAATTGGTAACAGGACTAAACAGGCGGCATTGCTTTGTTCAGTGGAGGACAACTGTAATGAGTGGCAGACACAGTTAGTTGGCCCAAATAATAAAGTAGCCTAAATGCAGTTCAAACTTGGTAACAGGACTAAACAGGTGGCATTGCTTTGTTCAGTGGAGGACTACTGTAATGAGTGGCAGACACAGTTAGTAGGCCCAAATAATAAAGTAGCCTAAATGCAGTTCAAAATTGGTAACAGGACTAAACAGGCGGCATTGCTTTGTTCAGTGGAGGACAACTGTAATGAGTGGCAGACACAGTTAGTAGGCCCAAATAATAAAGTAGCCTAAATGCAGTTCAAAATTGGTAACAGGACTAAACAGGCGGCATTGCTTTGTTCAGTGGAGGACAACTGTAATGAGTGGCAGACACAGTTAGTAGGCCCAAATAATAAAGTAGCCTAAATGCAGTTCAAAATTGGTAACAGGACTAAACAGGCGGCATTGCTTTGTTCAGTGAAGGACAACTGTAATGAGTGGCAGACACAGTTAGTAGGCCCAAATAATAAAGTAGCCTAAATGCAGTTCAAAATTGGTAACAGGACTAAACAGGCGGCATTGCTTTGTTCAGTGGAGGACAACTGTAATGAGTGGCAGACACAGTTAGTAGGCCCAAATAACAAAGTAGCCTAAATGCAGTTCAAAATTGGTAACATGACTAAACAGGCGGCATTGCTTTGTTCAGTGGAGGACAACTGTAATGAGTGGCAGACACAGTTAGTAGGCCCAAATAATAAAGTAGCCTAAATGCAGTTCAAAATTGGTAACAGGACTAAACAGGCGGCATTGCTTTGTTCAGTGGAGGACAACTGTAATGAGTGGCAGACACAGTTAGTAGGCCCAAATAATAAAGTAGCCTAAATGCAGTTCAAAATTGGTAACAGGACTAAACAGGTGGCATTGCTTTGTTCAGTGGAGGACTACTGTAATGAGTGGCAGACACAGTTAGTAGGCCCAAATAATAAAGTAGCCTAAATGCAGTTCAAAATTGGTAACAGGACTAAACAGGCGGCATTGCTTTGTTCAGTGGAGGACAACTGTAATGAGTGGCAGACACAGTTAGTAGGCCCAAATAATAAAGTAGCCTAAATGCAGTTCAAAATTGGTAACAGGACTAAACAGGCGGCATTGCTTTGTTCAGTGGAGGACAACTGTAATGAGTGGCAGACACAGTTAGTAGGCCCAAATAATAAAGTAGCCTAAATGCAGTTCAAAATTGGTAACAGGACTAAACAGGCGGAATTGTTTTGTTCAGTGGAGGACAACTGTAATGAGTGGCAGACACAGTTAGTAGGCCCAAATAACAAAGTAGCCTAAATGCAGTTCAAAATTGGTAATATGACTAAACAGGCAGCATTGCTTTGTTCAGTGGAGGACAACTGTAATGAGTGGCAGACACAGTTAGTAGGCCCAAATAATAAAGTAGCCTAAATGCAGCTCAAAATTGGTAACAGGACTAAACAGGCGGCATTGCTTTGCTCAGTGGAGGACAACTGTAATGAGTGGCAGACACAGTTAGTTGGCCCAAATAATAAAGTAGCCTAAATGCAGTTCAAACTTGGTAACAGGACTAAACAGGTGGCATTGCTTTGTTCAGTGGAGGACTACTGTAATGAGTGGCAGACACAGTTAGTAGGCCCAAATAATAAAGTAGCCTAAATGCAGTTCAAAATTGGTAACAGGACTAAACAGGCGGCATTGCTTTGTTCAGTGGAGGACAACTGTAATGAGTGGCAGACACAGTTAGTAGGCCCAAATAATAAAGTAGCCTAAATGCAGTTCAAAATTGGTAACAGGACTAAACAGGCGGCATTGCTTTGTTCAGTGGAGGACAACTGTAATGAGTGGCAGACACAGTTAGTAGGCCCAAATAATAAAGTAGCCTAAATGCAGTTCAAAATTGGTAACAGGACTAAACAGGCGGCATTGCTTTGTTCAGTGAAGGACAACTGTAATGAGTGGCAGACACAGTTAGTAGGCCCAAATAATAAAGTAGCCTAAATGCAGTTCAAAATTGGTAACAGGACTAAACAGGCGGCATTGCTTTGTTCAGTGGAGGACAACTGTAATGAGTGGCAGACACAGTTAGTAGGCACAAATAACAAAGTAGCCTAAATGCAGTTCAAAATTGGTAACATGACTAAACAGGCAGCATTGCTTTGTTCAGTGGAGGACAACTGTAATGAGTGGCAGACACAGTTAGTAGGCCCAAATAATAAAGTAGCCTAAATGCAGTTCAAAATTGGTAACAGGACTAAACAGGCGGCATTGCTTTGTTCAGTGGAGGACAACTGTAATGAGTGGCAGACACAGTTAGTTGGCCCAAATAACAAAGTAGCCTAAATGCAGTTCAAAATTGATAACAGGACTAAACAGGTGGCATTGCTTTGTTCAGTGGAGGACTACTGTAATGAGTGGCAGACACAGTTAGTAGGCCCAAATAATAAAGTAGCCTAAATGCAGTTCAAAATTGGTAACAGGACTAAACAGGCGGCATTGCTTTGTTCAGTGGAGGACAACTGTAATGAGTGGCAGACACAGTTAGTAGGCCCAAATAATAAAGTAGCCTAAATGCAGTTCAAAATTGGTAACAGGACTAAACAGGCGGCATTGCTTTGTTCAGTGGAGGACAACTTTAATGAGTGGCAGACACAGTTAGTAGGCCCAAATAATAAAGTGGGCTAAATGTCTGCCAAAAAATTGTTCATAAATAAACAGGTGGCATAGCTAGGTACAGGGGTGAGCTCCTCTGCTGAGTAGCAGACAGTGGTATTAGGCGCAAAGTATTAACTGGTCTAAATGGAGGCCAGGGCCCCTGTATGTATTAACTATCATCTATCATTTCAACAAATTTGTATTGGCAGTGCCATTGAAGGATTTAACAGCACAGACTACACAGTGGTGGAGCAGGGAGAGGTAAGTATTGCAAGTGGTAGAGCACTGTTCGAGCTGGGGGGGAACACTCTCTCGTGGGCGGCGGTACTGGCACAGGACCCCTCATATTACGACGGTGTGTCTGATGTTGGTTGTGCACCACCACCATCAGAGACACTTCATTGTACTATGAGAGACCCTGTGCCAGTGCCGTCGCCCAAGAGTGGGCACACCCACCTGTCCAGGCAAACGGCACTCGCACGGGTGCTTGCGCCAGGTGGTGACCACAGCCCTGTGGGGGAGTCAGCCCATTTAGGGAGGTATAAAAATGGCCTATGGTGGACATTCAGCAGCTGCAAATGGAGGAATTGGAGAAGTCAGTAAGAGGAGGCCAAGAGCAAGACATTTTTCAGGCAAGCTACGAGTCAGCAGGGGATGGTGGGGCCAAATAATTTGAAATCCATGATTGGTTCATTTTAATGAAGGTTAGATCATCAACATTTCGGGTAGCCAGATGTGTCCTTTTTTCGGTCAGTATTGAACCAGCAGCACTGAAGACTCTTTCTGATAGCACACTAGCAGCAGGGCAAGCGAGCTCCTGTAATGCATATTCTGCCAATTCAGGCCAGGTGTCTATTTTAGATGCCCAGTAATCAAAGGGGAATGACCTGTGAGGGAGAACATCGATAAGGGAGGAAAAGTAGTTCGTAACCATACTGGGCAAATGCTGTCTCCTGTCACTTTGAATCGATGCAGCAGTACCTGTCGTGTCAGCAGTCATTGTGAAATCACTCCACAACCTGGTCATAAAACCCCTCTGTCCAACGCCACTTCGGATTTGTGCACCTCTAACACCTCTGCCATGTTGCCCCATACGGCTCGTGTGAGAACCATCACCGCCGCTGTGTGCTGGGAATGCCTGAACCAAACGGTCTACAAGAGTTGCTTGTTTGTTAGCCAATTTTTGCACAAGGTTCTCATGTGGCATGATATTTTGTAATTTTCCTTTATATCGTGGATCCAGGAGGCAGGCCAACCAGTAATCGTCATCGGTCATCATTTTGATAATGCGGGGGTCCCTTTTTAGGATACGCAAGGCATACTCAGCCATGTGGGCCAATGTTCCAGGTGTCAATTCACTGCTTGTGCTGGGTTGAGGAGCACTTTCTTGCAAATCAACATCACTTGTGTCCCGCAAAAACCCTGTACCTGACCTTGCAACGCCACCAGTTTCTATTGCCCCCTGAGAAGCATCCTCCTCCCATAAATATTCATCCTCATCATCCTCCTCCTCCTCTTCGTCTGCCACCTCGTCTAAGAGAGTTCCCTGAGCAGACAATGGCTGACTGTCATCAAGACTTCCCTCATCCTCGGCTGCAGACGCCTGCTCCTTAATGTGCGTCAAACTTTGCATCAGCCGACGCATTAGTGGGATGCTCATGCTTATGATGGTGTCGTCTGCACTTACCAGCCGTCTGCATTCCTCAAAACACTGAAGGACTTGACAGAGGTCTTGTAGCTTCGACCACTGCACACCAGACAACTCCATGTCTGCCATCCAAGTGCCTGCCCATGTATGTGTATCCTCCCACAAATTAATTACAGCACGCCTCTGTTCGCACAGCCTCCGAACCATGTGCAGTGTGGAGTTCCACCTTGCTGCAATGTCAATTATTAGGCGGTGCTGGGGAAGATTCAGCGATCGCTGATGGTTCAGCATACGGCTGGAGTGTACGGGCGAACGGCGGATGTGCGAGCAAAGTCATTGCACCTTCAGGAGCAGGGCTGGTAACCCCGGATAATGTTTCAGGAAGCACTGCACCACCCGGTTCAAGGTGTGAGCCAGGCAAGGTATGTGTTTCAGTTCTGAAAGGGCTATGGCAGCCATAAAATTCCTTCCGTTATCACTGACTACCTTGCCTGCCTCAAGATGTACACTGCCCAGCCATGACTGAGTTTCTTGCTGCAAGTACTCGGCCAGTCCTTCCGCGGTGTGTCTGTTGTCGCCCAAACACTTCATTTGTAACACAGCCTGCTGACGCTTACCACTAGCTGTTCGATAATGGGACACCTCGTGTGCAACACTGGCAGCTGCGGATGGAGTGGTTGTGCGACTGTGCTCTGTGGACGAGCTTTCGCTTCTGTAGGAGGAGGAGGAGGAGGGGTGGCGAACGCCTACAGCCAACTATTTCCTAGACCGTGGGCTAGGCAGAACTGTCCCACTATGGCTGTCCCCTGTGGACCCTGCATCCACCACATTAACCCAGTGTGCCATGATGGACACGTAATGTCACTGGCCATGCCTACTGGTCCATGCATCTGTTGTGAGGTGCACCTTTCCACTGACTGATTGCCTCAGTGCATGGACAATGCGGTCTTTGACATGCTGGTGGAGGGCTGGGATGGCTTTTCTCGCAAAGAAGTGCTGACTGGGTAGGTCATAGCGTGGTACTGCGTAGGCCATCAGTTCTTTGAAAGCTTTGCTTTCAACCAACCGGTAGGGCATCATCTCTAACGAGATTAGTATAGCAATGTGGGCATTCAAACCCTGTGTATGCAGATGAGAGGACGAGTACTTTCTTTTCCTAACGAGAGTCTCTTGTAGGGTGAGCTGGACTGGAGAGCTGCATATGGTGGAACTAGCGGTGGTGGTGGTGGTGGTGGACATGGCGGATTGAGAGAAGGTTGGTGATGGTATTCTTGATGTTGGCTTACATACAGTGTTTCCTACCAATAATCTTGTGATTCCCTGACTGCTTTGGCCTTGCGACGATACCTCCACATTTGCTGCTGGTGGTGTCCTAACCGGTGGGCTTACAGTGAGGGAAGCAATGTAGCGTTGCTGACTACCTTCATTCTGAGCAGGTGCACCAACGGTACGGGACGTTTGGTAGTTAGTCCAGGCTTGCAAGTGCATGCTGGTTAAATGTCTAAGCATGCACGTTGTGTTTAAATTTTGAAGATTCTTCCCTCTGCTAAAGGTCTTTGAGCATTTCTTACAGATAACTTTTGACTGGTCATTCGGATCTTGGTTAAAAAATTGCCACACTACACTCTTCCTACTGTGGAATGCCTTTTCAGGCATTGCACACTGTGCTACTTTCACCGGATGGCCTCGCTGTCCTAAAACTGTTTTTGTTTTTGACAGACGTTTTTGGCCTGATACGGGCCTGCCAGATGACAGCTGTTGCGATGTAGATGGCTGCTGCGGATCATCCTCCTCCGCTTCTGAGCTACTGGCAGCGGCACCCTCTTCCTCCAATGGCTGCCAATCTGGGTCAACAACTGGGTCATCTATCACCTCCTCTTCAATGTCATGTGGCACCTTCCTCTGTGTCACCGTGTAAGGTGCTATAGCGTTCGGGACGGGGCACCATAGTCTCATCAGGGTCAGATTCTGGCTCGGTACACTGAGAGGGCAATCTAGTGATCTGAGTCAATGGAACAGCATAATAATCTAGCTGTGGCTGTGCATCAGTGCACTCCATGTCCGATTCATCTTGTAATGGGCTGTTAACAATTTCCCTTTCTAACCCAGGCACGGTATGTGTAAAGAGCTCCATGGAGTAACCTGTAGTGTCGCCTGACGCACCCTTCACTTTTGGTTTGGGTGAAGGACACAAGGAAACGTCTTGTTCCTGACCGGGAGCATCCACTGACAACTCGCTGCTTTTATATTTGGAACTTTCTGAAGAGGAGGCGAAAGAGCTAGAGGCTGAGTAAGCAAGGAAAGCCAAAACTTTTTCCTGCTACTCCGACTTTAAAAGCTGTTTTCCTACTCCCAGATAAGGGAGCCTTCGAGGCCTTGTGTAGCCAGACGATGGCGCTGGCTCAACACCTCCAGCCTTAGGTGCTATTGTGCTTTTCCCACTACCACCAGATGCACCACCAGCACCACCACCATCAGTACCAGCTGGCAACGACCGCCCATGGGCTGTTCCACCAGACTTCCTCATTTTTTGGAAAATCTAACCAAAATAACAACTGTTATATGGTACTGTAAAACAAGGTAGAAGGTGTATATAAACTTGTTGAGAATTTAAATCTCCCTTTTTTGGGGGAGACTGAACCAAAACTCAGGCCCAGTGTATAAAACAACACAATGTAAGTGGCAGAAAGTGGCTGGCTGATATACGACAAACTAACAGGACATAAGTATATCCACTTTGTGAGAATTTGAATCTCCCTTTTTTTGGGGGGAGACAACCAAAACTCAGGCCCAGTGTATAAAACCACACAATGTAAGTGGCAGAAAGTGGCTGGAAGATACTGTATATGAAAAAATACAAGGACTGTAGTACAATTTCAATCTCCCTACAATGATCTCAGGACAAGTATGGCAGCAATAAAAAGGACTGCTGCACACAAAAGTGTGGACAAATAAACAAGATAACTGTGCAGAAAGGAGCAACAGGATTTTTGCTTTTAAAAAAGCAGTTGGTTTGCACAGCACCGTGCAAACAGCAATGCAGCTATCAGGGAGCCTTATAAGGCAGCCTAATAAGCTACAGAGCTGATGCACAAAAATATAGCCTCCACTGTCCCTGCAAAAAAAGGTGGTGTTGGACAGTGGAAATCGCTACAGCACAAGCAGTTTGGGGGTTAATCTTCCCTCCCTAACTATATCCCTTCTTCTGATGAAGCTGCAGCAACCTCTCCCTATGCTAAGATTGGCAGAAGTAAGATGGCGGTCGGCGTGCACGCCCCTTTATACCCCCTGTGACGCCGCAGAAAGCAAGCCAATCACTGTCATGCCCTTCTCTAAGATGGTGGGGACCGAGACCTATGTCATCACACTGCCCACACTCTGCGTCCTCCTTCATTGGCTGAAAAATGGCGCTGAAAGCGTCATACGAAACGCGACTTTTGCGCGCAGATCGCCGACCTCATGGCTGATCCCACACTAGGATCGGGTCGGGTTTCATGAAACCTGACTTTGCCGAAAGTCGGCGATTTTTGAATTTGTCCAATTCGTTTCGCTCAATCCTAATTCTGACCACTGTCACTTTACGAGGTCATAAGTCTGAAAGGCATCAATGGATCCCACTGATTCTGAGATTGTTTTTTCGTGATATATTCTACTTTATGATAGTGGTAAAATTTCTTTGTTATGACTTATGTTTATTTGTGAAAAAATCTGAAATTTGGCAAAAATTTTGCTATTTTCAAAGTTTTAATTTTTTTGCCATTAACCCCATTTAAGGGTGGTTTGCATGTTAATGACCGGGCCACTTTTTACAATTCTGACCACTGTCCCTTTTATGAGGTAATAACTCTGGAACACTTCCATGAATCCCGATGATTCCGACAATGTTTTCTCATGATATATTGTACTTCATGATAGTGGTAAAATTTCTTTGATATGACTTGCGTTTATTGGTGAAAAAACGGAAATTTGGTGAAAATGTTGAAAATTTTGCAATTTTCCAACTTTGAATTTTCGTGCCCTTAAATCACAAAGATATGTCACACAAAATACTTAATAAGTAAGATTTCCCACATGTCTACTTTACATCAGCACAATTTTGGAACCAATTTTTTTTTTTTTTTGGAAGGAAGTTATCAGGGTTAAAAGTTGACCAGCGATTTCTCATTTTTACAACACCATTTTTTTTTAGGGACCACATCACATTTGAAGTCACTTTGAGAGATCTATATGATATATAAAAAAGTGACACCATTCTAAAAACTGCACCCCTGAAGGTGCTAAAAACCACATTCAAGAAGTTTATTAACCCTTCAGGTGCTTCAAAGGAATTTTTGGAATGTTTACAAAAAAAATGAACATTTAACTTTTTTTCACAAAAAATTTACTTCAGATCCATTTTTTTTATTTTACCAAGGGTAAAAGGAGAAATTGGACCCCAAATGTTGTGCAATTTGTCCTGAGTACACTGATACCCCATATGTACATGTAAACCACTGTCACGTTTGGAGAGCCCCTGATGTGCCTAAACAGTGGAAACCCCCCACAAGTGACACCATTTTGGAAACTAGACCCCCTAAGGAATCTAGATGTGTGGTTAGCACTTTGAACCCCCAAGTGCTTCACAGAAGTTTATAGTGTAGAGCTGTAAAAATAAAAAATCATATTTTTTCCACAAAAATGATCTTTTCACCCCCAATTTTTTATTTTCCCAAGGGTAACAATAGAAATTGGACCCCAAGAGTTATTGTGCAATTTGTCCTGAGTACGCTGATACCCCATATGTGGGAATAAATCACTGTTTGGGCGCATGACAGAGCTCAGAAGGGAAGGAGCATCAGATTTTACTGTTATGGTTTGCAGGGGCCATGACCCACTGGGAGAGCCCATGAGGTGCCAAAACAGCAGAACCCCCCATAAGTGACCCCATTTTATGAACTAAACATCTCAATGAATTCATCTAGGAGCGCAGTGATCATATTGACACCATGGGTGGGTCACAGGATTTTATACCATTGGGCCGTCATGCGTAGAGACTCAGGAGGAACGGAGCGCTATTTGCCTATTCAAGTGAATGGGTCTGTGCACATGTCAGTGTGTTTCCATGGACCATGTGTCCGTGGGCAAAACATGCTGAAATATCCGTTTTTTAATGTCAGCATGGGCCACAAAACATCCAGCACACATGCATACGCATAACACACATGGATGTCATCCATGTGACATGCATCAGCACCTGACGCCGGGGAACAGCGCTTACTGTAACGCTTCTTCCCCGGCGTCAGGTGCTGAACACGGCTCTCACCATTCTCCCCTGCTTGTGCCGATCGCCAGTAGAGCAGGGGAGAATGATTGGAGCCGTGTTCACAGACGTTTATAACGTAGAGCCGTAAAAATAAAAAATCATTAAAATGATCTTTTCGCCCCCAATTTTTTATTTTCCCAAGGGTAACAGGAGAAGTTGGACCACAAGAGTTGTCCTGAGTACTCTGATACCCCAGATGTGCAGGTAAACCACAGCTTGGGCGCATGGCAGAGCTCGGCTGCTGTCACACACTAAAGACGCTTTTTATTGAAAAAAATAGTTTTTGCATCACCACATTTTGAGAGCTATAATTTTTCCATATTTTGGCCCACAGTCATGTGAGGTCTTGTTTTTTGCGGGAAGAGTTAACGTTTTTATTGGTTCCATTTTCGGGCACATGTCATTTTTTGATCGCTTTTTATTCCGATTTTTGGGACACAGAATGATCAAAAAACAGCAATTCATGAATTTCTTTTGGGCGGGGTGTTTATATCGTTCCGTGTGTGGTATAATTGATAAAGCAGTTTTATTCCTCGGGTTAGTATAATTACAGCGATATTTCATTTATATGTTTTTTATGTTTTGGCGCTTTTATACAATAAAAGCTATTTTATATAAAAAATATTTATTTTTGAATCGCTTTATTCTGAGAGCTATAACTTTATTTTTCTGGTGATGGAGCTGTATGGAGGCTTGTTTTTTGCGGGACGAGATGATATTTTCAACGGTACCATGTTTATTTATATCCGTCTTTTTGATCGCGTATTATTGTCCTGTTTTTTTTTTAATGTGGTTCACTAAAGGGGTTAACTAGTGGGACAGTTTTATAGGTCGGGTCATTACGGATGCGGGGATACCAAATATGTGTACTTTTATTGTTTAGTTTTTTTTTAAATTCAAATATTTATTTAATGATAGAATAAATATTGATTTTTTTTATTATTATTTTTTTTTTCAAATATTTTTACAATTTTAATTTTTTTTAACTTCATTCTATCTTTTTACTTTGTCCCACTATGGGACACTCATTTTGTGCAGGCTAATCGCTTCTATAGCATGCAGATGAAGCAGCACTTTGTGTCCCCACATTTTATTACATTTTTTAATCTTTGTCTCTTATAATATAAGACATTTTTAGTTGTTTCATAATAAAGTGTTTACTTTTAAAGGGCCACTGTCACCCCCCTCCAGCCGCAATGCCCGCGCAGGCGCAGTGTGCAAGCCTGGCAGGGACGTCAGACGGCCAGAGCTTACTGCGTCTGCGCAGGACACCAGTACACAGCGCAGGCGCCGGTTTTGAAATGATAACAGCGCCCAGGGGGCGGCGCCAAAAGCGCAGGAAGATCTGAGTGACGGCAGAGGAGCTGGCCAAGCTGGGGAGTGAGGACCCGCCTACCTGGCTAAAGACAGGAATTGTGGCTAAGTATAAAAAGCTTTATTTGGGGTATACTTGAACCTAAAACTAAAAGAGCCACCTTGTTAGAATGCAGCATTACTGCTGCACAAGGTGGCTCTTTTAGTTTATAACGGCTGGAGGGGGGTGACAGTGGCCCTTTAAGGCAATTGCTTCTTTTTTTATTTTTTTGATGAAAAGAACCTATACATGTTTGGTATCTATGAACTCATAATGGCCTGGAGAATCATAATGGAATATCAGTTTTAGAATTTAGTGAACCTAGTAAAAAAGACAAAAAAAATAAATGTGGGATTGCACTTTTTTTTGCAATTTCACCGCACTTGGAATTTTTTTCCCATTTTCTAGTACATGACATGGTAAAACAAATGGTGTTGTTCAAAAGTACAACTCGTCCCGCAAAAAACAAGCCCTCCCACGGCCATATTTATGGAAAAATAAAAAGTTATGGCTCTGGGAAGAAGGGGAGCAAAACACGAAAACGCAAAGCCGAAAATACCTTCTGGGGTTAAGGGGTTAAGCACAGGTTGTAATGTAGCAAAATAGGTAAAATGCCAAGGGGGGAATACTTTCGCAATCCACTGTAGCTACAATCAGTTTTTCCTTTCGGAGGCAATCAAATGCAATCAAATATTTAGGCATTTACTCTCCAAATTATTATACCCACTTGGAAAGGACTCTCAAAGACTTTGTAACATATGACAAAAAAAAAACAATATAGTGGTTTGGGCAGAAAAATACATTTAAAATGGATTTTTATATTTTTTAAAACATTTTTTTTTTCTTTTGGCATGCTTCAATAGTCTCCATGGGAGACTAGAAGCTGCCACAACCCGATCGGCTCTGCTACATAGAGACAATGATCAGATCGCCTCTATGTAGTAAAATTGCTCACTTGCTATGAGCTGAATGGCGCTCACAGCAACCCGACAGTGACAACCATGAAGGTCTCCAGACCTCTTGTTGTCATGCCAATGAACCAGTGACCAGTGATCATGTAGCGGGGGGTCATCTGTGGGTGGGTTTCCGGCCCAATGGAAATGCTGACTTTCTGTTTGGTGGATACAGACGGTTTCAGAAAGTTGATGGCCATCACAGTCCCCCAGTACCAGTTGCCCAGTCTACATTTCTTCTCTAAGAAAGCTGTGCCTGTGCTATACCAGCATGTTGCCGACAACATCATACGTTCCCTGAAAAAATCTGTCTGCCCGGGTGCATTTAACCACTGATACCTGGACGAGCAAACATGGGCAGGGGCGTTACATCTCACTGACAGGGCACTAGGTCACTCTGGTGGCTGTGGGGGCAGGTGGTCAAGGGGCTACTCCACAAGTCTTTGAATCCCCAAGGCTTGCGGGACAAACCTCTGTATCTAACACTTCCGCCACTGCTTCTGACTCCTCCACATCCTCTAGGGCCTCCACCTGTGCCCTCAACCTCTCCCTTAATCCGACACGCGTTCCAACAGTGCAGATAGAATCCCCCACCTATGTACTGCGCAGCCAATGCTCACCACTATCAGGCAGTGTTCAAATTAGCTAATCCAAAGAAAGGGAAAGTACAAAACTGAATAAAATTAAGAATATTTTATTGATATACAGTGGGAAAAATAAGTATTTGATCCCTTGCTGATTTTGTAAGTTTGCCACTGACAAAGACATGAACAGTCTATAATTTTAAGAGTAGGTTCATTTTAACATTGAGAGATAGAATATCAAAAATAAAATCCAGAAAATCACATTGTATAAATTATATAAATGTATTTGCATTTTGCAGTGAGAAATAAGTATTTGATCCCTCTGGCAAACAAGACTTAATACTTGATGGCAAAATCCTTGTTGGCAAGCACAGCAGTCAGACTGTTTTGTAGTTGATGATTAGGTTTGCGCACATGTCAGGAGGAATTTTGGTCCACTCCTCTTTGCAGATCATCTCTAAGGCTATGTGCACACGTAGGAAATGTGGTGCAGAATTTTCTGCACTAAATCTGCATCTCCTGGCAGAATCCGCAGCTGCGTTTTTTATGTGTTTTTTATGCGTTTTTAGTGCATTTTTTGTGCGGATTTTGTGCAGTTTTTGTGCAGATTTTACCACTGCAGATTTCTATTAATGGAGGGGTGCAGAAACGCTGCAGAAACGCACAAAAGAAGTGACAAACTACTGTGTTTTCTCTTTTTAAATCATAATGACAATCCAAAACATCCAAATGATCCTGATCAAAAGTTCACATACCCTGGTGATTTTGGCCTGACAACATGCACAGAAGTTGACACAAATGGGTTTGAATGGCTACTAAAGGTAACGTCCTCACCTGTGACCTGTTTGCTTGTAATCAGTGTGTGTGCATAAAAGCTGAGTGAGTTTCTGGGATCCAGACAGACTCTTGCATCTTTCTTCCAGCCACTGACGTTTCTGGATTGAGAGTCATGGGGAAAGCAAAAGAATTGTCAACAGAGCTACTGGAAAATGTAGTTGAATTGTATAAAACAGGAAAGGGATACACAAAGATATCCAAGGAATTGATAATGCCAGTCAGCAGCATTCAAACTGTGTTTAACAAATGGAAAATCAGGGGCTCTGTAAAAACAAAACCACGGTTAGGTAGACCAACAAAAATGTCATCCATAATTGCCAGGAAAATTGTTCGGGATGCAAAGAAAACCCCACAAATAACATCAGCTGAAATACAGAACTCTCTGAAAACTAGCGGTGTGACTGTTTCAAGTAGCACAATAAGGAGGCACTTGAAGAAAAATGGGCTGCATGGTCGAGTTGCCAGAAGAAAGCTATTACTGCACAAATGCCATAAAGTATCTCACCAACAATACGCAAAACAGCACAGATACAAGCCTCAAAACTTCTGGAACAAAGTAATTTGGAGTGATGAGACCAAAATTAAACTTTTTGGCCACAACCATAAACGTTACATTTGGAGAGAGGTCAACAAGGCCTATGATGAAAGGAACACCATTCCTACTGTAAAGTACAGAGGTGGATCGCTGATGTTTTGGAGATGTGTGAGTTACAAAGGCACAGGAAACTTGGTCAAAGTTGAAGGAAAGATGAATGCAGCACATTATTAGCAAATACTGGAGGAAAATTTGCACTCATCAGCCCGGAAGCTGCGAATAGGATGTACTTGAACGTTCCAACATGACAACGATCCAAATCACAAGGCCAAGTCGACCTGTCATTGGCTACAGCAGAACAAAGTGAAGGTTCTGAAGTGGCCATCTCAGTCTCCTGACCTCAATATCATTGAGCCACTCGGGAGAGATCTCAAGCACGCAGTTCATGCTAACAGCCCAGGAATTTACAGGTACTGGAGGCTTTTTGCCAAGAAGAGTGGGCAGCTTTGCCATCTGAGAAAATAAAGAACCTCATCCACAACTACCACAAAAGACTTCAAGCTGTCATTGATGTTAGAGGGGGCAATACACGGTATTATGAAATGGGGTATGTGAACTTTTGACCAGGGTCATTTGGATGTTTTGGGTAGTGATTATGATTTAAAAAGAGAAAACACAGTAGTTTGACAATAAATGGCTTCACCCAACCACTGACCATGAGTGGAGAAAAAGTTTTAACGTCATCATTCATATTCACTGAAAAAAGACCAAGAAAACAAATATTCTGCCGGGGTATGCAAACTTTTGAACACAAATGTACAGTACAGACCAAAAGTTTGGACACACCTTCTCATTTAAAGATTTTTCTGTATTTTCATGACTATGAAAATTGTAAATTCACACTGAAGGCATCAAAACTATGAATTAACACATGTGGAATTATATACTTAACAAAAAGTGTGAAACAACTGAAAATATGTCTTATATTCTAGGTTCTTCAAAGTAGCCACCTTTTGCTTGGATGACTGCTTTGCACACTCTTGGCATTCTCTTGATGAGCTTCACCGGGAATGGTTTTCACTTGACAGGTGTGCCCTGTCAGGTTTAATAAGTGGGATTTCTTGCCTTATAAATGGGGTTGGGACCATCAGCTGTGTTGAGCAGAATCTGTTGGATGCACAGCTGATAGTCCTAAAAAAAGCAGCTAAGTAAAGAAAAACGAGTGGCCATCATTACTTTAAGAAATGAAGGTCAGTCAGTCTGAAAAATTGGGAAAACTTTGAAAGTGTCCTCCAGTGCAGTTGCAAAAACCATCAAGAGCTACAAAGAAACTGGCTAACATGAGGACCGCCCCAGGAAAGGAAGACCAAGAGTCACCTCTGCTTTTGAGGATACGTTTATCCGAGTCACCAGCCTCAGAAATCGCAGGTTAACAGCAGCTCAGATTAGAGACCAGGTTAATGCTACACAGAGTTCTAGCAGCAGACACATCTCTACAACAACTGCTAAGAGGAGACTTTGTGCAGCAGGTCTTCATGGTAAAATAGCTTCTAGGAAACCACTGCTAAGGACAGGCAACAAGCAAAAGAGACTTGTTTGGGCTAAAGAACACAATGAATGGACATTAGACCAGTGGAAATCTGTGCTTTGGTCTGGTGAGTCCAAATTTGAGATCTTTGGTTCCAACCACTGTGTCTTTGTGCGACGGATGGACTGTACATGCCTGGTTCCCACCATGAAGCATGGAGGAGGAGGTGTGATGGTGTGGGGGTGCTTTGCTGGTGACACTGTTGGGGATTTATTCAAAATTGAAGGCATACTGAACCAGCATGGCTACCACAGCATCTTGCAGCGGCATGATACTCCGTCCGGTTTGCGTTTGGTTGGACGATCATTTATTTTTCAACAGGACAATGACCTCAAACACACCTCCAGGCTATGTAAGGGAGGGGCTGTGTAAGGGCTATTTGACCAAGAAGGAGAGTGATGGGGTGCTACGCCAGATGACCTGGCCTCCACAGTCACCAGACCTGAACCAATCGAGATGGTTTGGGGTGAGCTGGACCGCAGAGTGAAGGCAAAAGGGCCAACAAGTGCTAAACATCTTTGGGAACTCCTTCAAGATTGTTGGAAGACCATTCCCGGTGACTACCTCTTGAAGCTCATCAAGAGAATGCCAAGAGTGTGCAAAGCAGTCATCAAAGCAAAAGGTGGCTACTTTGAAGAACCTAGAATATAGGACATATTTTCAGTTGTTTCACACTTTTTTGTTAAGTATATAATTCCACATGTGTTAAAGGGCCACTGTCACCCCCTCCAGCCGTTATAAACTAAAAGAGCCACCTTGTGCAGCAGTAATGCTGCAGTCTAACAAGGTGGCTCTTTTAGTTTTTGATTCCGTTATTCCCTCAATAAAGCGTTTTAAAATTTGCCCTAACTACCTGTCTGCAGACCTGGAGGCGGTCTGAAGCCTCCTCTGTGAATCTCCCAACGGCCGTCACTCTTCTCTTCTGGGGATGTGGTCGCCGCCCCCTTTGCGCTGTTTCTTCTTAAATCCGGCGCCTGCGCTGTGCGTGCCTGCCTGTGACAGGCGCAGTCTTCATTGTCCGTCATAGGTCAGATGCAGGGTGCCTGACTGCGCCTGTGCGGGCAGTGCCGCCACCCTGTTGCTGAATCCCCGCCCCGCACTGTGTTATTCATTATGCACAGTGCGGGGCTGGGGTTCCTGGGCATGCGCACTGCGCTGTGCAGATGCTCCCCCAGCTCAGACGCTCCCCCAGCTCCCCCGCCTTCCAGCGTTGTTATTTGCGGCTGCTTCATTCCAAACGCTGGCAAGGAAACCTGTATATTACGGCAACGCTGGAAGGCGGGGGACCAGGGGAGCATCTGAACAGCGCAGTGCGCATGCCCAGGAACCCCATATCTGGTATATCTGCATGCACTGAGCTAAAAGTTGTCACTATCACAAACCCCTTATATACTGCATAAGCACTTGCACTTTATAAGAAACTATTTTATATTTGAGACATTATATAGAAATCATGAATGTCTAAACATTTGGTGAATTTAACTGAAGCGAAACTACTCCTCCATGACCAAGCCATGTCCAAGAATGCCTTTTAAGGAACATACATTACATAAAGGTCCCTATGTCCATATCTGAAATTCATTTATTTTGCAAAGCCTCAGTTCATGTTATGATGTACACCAGCCTATGATGTATACATACATTTACACACTGCGTAAACATAAAGTAGAATATGACTGCCATCGGTTTCCATATTAAAAAAAATAGATATTGTGCAGTATACTGTATATATTTTTGCTGAATGCCTCTTTATATAAAAGCTTAGTCAACAATTTTTATATATCCAGTATATATATATATATATATATATATATATATTTTTTTTTTTTTAAAGTGCTTTTTACCCTAAGATATGATTCACTTACGCATCCATTGTGTGAATGGAGCCCTATGCATATGTTTCTCCCCTGGTGTTTTCCTCCCTCATAAGTGTAATGTTATCATTGCGTTTTTTTAAGTGTTTTCCCCCCATACATTAGGAAATGCTGTTTTGTAGACTTTTGCTGTCAGAAAGGATTTTGAGGAATGCAGTGAAAAACATTTACTTACTGGGTACCGGAAGAGTTAGAGCATTTTATCAATTAGTGATAATGCCCAGAGTCTATAATTCCCCCATGAACTCGTTTTACAAGCAGCTTATCAGGTATTGCAGAAAAAATAATATTCACAGTGTCAACAATAAATGAATCAAATACTTGACCTTTCGTAGAAGAAAGGTAAAAGTATTTTATTAATCCTGCAGGTCACCTGCCTGCCAGACTGTACATATCTCAGCAGGAAGGAAGGAACCCATTGGGAGCATTGCAGAGATATTTTTGGAATTCATAATATGTGTGGTATTTCCCAGAATAGCACCCAAGTCTTTCTGATTGATTTGTGCCAATATAGTAGTAAGCAATAATCATTTGTGCCATGACTTCTTGTCATTCATAAAACTTTTTCTTTAGGCTCTAATCCTCTAGAATTAAACACCAGTATAAAGTTCTTACATACCTTGGATACACTATGGAGTTATAGGAGAGATGCGTCCTTACATTAAAGGATTATTACGGGAAGGACATTTTTTTTACTTTCACGATTGATTCTTTGCCAATCGTGCTATGTCACTACTAGGTCTCTCATCAGTCTCATGGAAATTTGACCGCTGCAGCCAATCACTGTCTGTAGAGGATCACTGCTGAGGCCAGCAATTGGCTGCCCTCATGTGCCTATGATAGTGATGTCTTCGCTGCAGCAGGAAGTAGGGCTGGCCATTGCGCTGGGAAGCACTGGGAGGTGTAGGGATGGAAATGGTTTGAGGAACTGATGTGTGTTTCTGACAACAAACCACCCCATGTAAGACAACTACATTTGGTGTTTAAAAGTTTGTGAACCTTTCAGAATTTTCCATATTTATCAATAAAGTTAACCTAAAACTACATCAAATTTTTACATAAATCCTAAAAGTACAGGGTGAGCCATTTATTTATATGGATACACCTGGGTAATCCATTTATAAAGTTACATCCAAAATGGCCAACTTCAAAACGGCCGCCATGGTCACCACTCATCTTGAAATGTTTTCCCCCTCCCATATACTAATGTGCCACAAACAGGAAGTTGCTATCACCAACCATTCCCATTTTATTTAGGTGTATCCATATACATGGCCCACCCAGGTTTATCCCCACATATGGCCCACCCTATAGATAGATATCAAATCAAACTATTTAGTTGAAAATATTAAATATTATCATTTTTAAATGAGGAAAATTATCTTATATCACATGTCTGTGAGTGGCAAAAGTATATGAATCTTTGCTTTCTATATTTGGTGTGACCCCTTTATGCAGCAATTACTTCATCTAAACATTGTTGATTAGTCTTGTACATCAGCTTAGAGGAATTTTACACCATTACACATCAACTTTAACTCTGTTATGTCGGAGGGTTTTCTCCCATGAGGTGCTTGCTTCAGCTCCTTCTACTACATTTCAGGAAGATTAAGGTCAGGACTTTGCATTGGCCATTCCAAAACTTGAACTTTATTCTTCCTTAATCTAAATTCCCTTCAGATTCATCTCATGGACAGATATCCCAACATTTTCCTTTAGAATGTGCTGATTTAATTCAGAACTCATTGTTCCATCAGTGATGGCAATTCGTTGTCACCAAGATGCAGCAAAACCTGTCTTAAATATGATGTTATCATCACTGTGTGTCACAGATGACATTTTTTTATGCTGTATTTCAGTGACCTTCTTTCTCCAAACTTAATGTTTTTCATTGAAACTAAAAACTTTATTTTGGTCATATCTGTGCACAAAACATTGTTCCTATAGCCTTCTGGCTTGTCCAGGTGATCTTTAGTGAACTGCAGATGGGCAGCAATGTTCTTTTTGAGGAGCAGTGGCTTTCTCTTTACAATCCTGCCATGCACACCATTGTTGTTCAGTGACCTGATGGTGGAGTCATGTACATTAACAATAGTTAATGTGAGTCAGGCCTTTAGTTGTTTAGAAGTTGTCTTGGTTTCCTTTGTGACCTCATGAACTAAGATAAACCTTGCGCTTGGAGTGATTTTGTTAGTTGATCACTCCTGGGGAGGGTAATAATGTCTTGAAAGTCTTCCATTTTGCACACAATCTGTCTGACTGTGAATTGTTTTAATCCAAACTAATTTCAGATGGTTTTGTAACCTTTTCCTTCTCGCCAAGCATCATCAACTCTTCTTCTGAAGTCTTTCAAAATCTTCTTTGTTTACACCATAATACACTTCCACAAACTTGTGTTATGAAGATTTGACTTTGATATATCTCAGTTATTTAAGTAAAACAGGTTGCTCACTCACCTGATTTTCATTCCATTGATTGAAAACACCACACTAATTTAATTTTAAATTATCTGCAATCCTGAAGGTTTGCATACTTTTGCCTCTCACAGACATGTGTTGTTGGATCATTTTATTTAAAAAAAAATCTAAAGCCTAAAATGTTTTACTTATTTGTTTTATTTGCTTCTCTTTATCTACTTTTAGGACTTTTATGAAAATGTGATAGTTTTATTTCAAATATCCAGCATGCCAGGGAGAACGGCAAAAGTCTTGAAAAATGTATTTTTCGGACTGTAAGATGCACTTTTTTCCTCCAAAAATGTGGAGGAAAATGGTGGTGCATCTTATAGTCCGGATGTACCTGCTCTGGCTATGGTGGGTGAGTAACAGCGGTGGAGCATCGGGTCACAGGAGGCAGGAGATGGTGGCTGCAGCTTACTCCTGTGCCCACTGCTAAAGAGAAATTAATATTCACTGCATTGCACGCCCATGGGCATGGAGGGCAGAAAATATTAATTTCTTCTTTAATAGCGGACACACTGTTATCCGCAGCAGCCGGCTTCCTGCAGCTGCTGGTGGTTTGCATGTGCCTGCTACTTAAGGCAATGAATATTCTCTGCTCTCCACTCCCATAGGCATGGAATGCATTGAATATTCATTCCCTTTAGTAGCGGGTACACGTGAACGTTTGCAGCTGCAGGAAAGCAGTGACTGTGGCTATCACTGTGACCCCTATTAATTGAGCAATTAACATTCACTGCTCTCCACGCACACTGTCCTGGTGTGGAGAGCAGTGAGTATTCTGGCAGCTGTACTCAGCTTGTAAACCGCTAATGATGTCCCTGCCATGCGCTGCTTACAAGCATAAATCAGCTGCTGGCATCTTAACAAAACGCTGTGAGGGAGCGCAGGGAGGTAAGTGTAATGGTTTATATATTTTTTATGTTTTTCTGATGGGGCCATGCATTCCAGGATGGGGATGTGTGCCAATCATTCCAGGATAAGGATGAGGCCATGCATACCAGGATGGATATGGGGGCCCTGCATACCAGGATAGGGAAGAGGGGCCTATACATACCAGGATAGGGATGAGGGGGACCATGCCTGCCAGGCTAGGGATCAGGGGGCCATGCATACCAGGATAGGGATGAGGAGGCTATGCATACCAGGATAGGGATGAGGAGCCTATGCATAACAAGATAGGGATGAGGAGGCCAGGCATACCAGGATAGGGATGAGGACGGCAGGCATACCAGGGTAGAGATGAGAAGGCCATGCATACTAGAATAGGGATGAGGCAGCCATGTATACCAGGATAGGGATGAGGGGGCCATAAATACCAGGATAGGGGATATTAGTACAGACTTGGCCACATTTTTTGCTTCATTTTTTTTCTAATTTCCTCCTCTAAAACCTAGGTGCGTCTTATGGTCTGGTGTGTCTTATAGTCTGAAAAATACGGTAAGGGTCAACATTTGCGCTTCTGTGTAAATTTGATGTATTTCTTAATAAAAGTTTAAAAACGTATGAAATGCTTATAATTGTATTTAAGGAACCATAGAAATATCTGACTACAGAATTTAAAAACACTGAAGGAACAAACTTTGTGAAAATGAAAATTTGTGTCAATCACAAAGCTTTTGGCTACAACTGTATGCGCGAAACGGCCGTCATCCACAGAAGGTATCCGCTCTTCTCCCGCTGTACCCGTATTATGGACTAAATAAAGGAATGTTTTACCTGATGGTGAGTGCTACCTTTTTCTCTGTTTTTGGACAACTGTATGGTGTGCTGCCATAGAATCAGCAAATAACTATACTATAAAGTGTCTAATGATCAGATCAGTAAGGCGCCCAAGTAATATCCATCATCTAAATAACAATCCTATGTAGTGCCACCACTGTACATTGCAAATTTAAATACCATGCTAAGTAATGGACCAGAGTAAATGCCACCATACAGTGCTCAAATAAAATATAAATATAGTTACCAAACAAGAGCGCCATACATTAAGTAAAATAATAACAATGCTATATAGCATGTTAGTGATATTGCTACATAAATAATATTAAGATTGCTGGTGGTCACAAGCTCCATCTTCATCCCCTTCCAATAATGATGGCTTATGCACATTGTGTGATGACAGATTGCAAACAGATTAGTTCTGGTTGCAATAATACCATTTTTGTAAGTTAGAGAGTACTTCTAGTGACCTAGAGGTTCTTTTTCCACATTTATTGGTAGTTATTACTAAATCCAGTAAGCTGGAAGAGGTTAAACAATCAGCACACGATAACCTTTATGTGCTGCCAGCAGAGTGTGACTGATTGGTCCTCTGTCATGTTCAGGCTCTCAGCACAAGATGTTCTGCACAGCATGGGGTGACCTACACTGTGTACACATACTTCACAGGACACTTAAGGAACCTGTGTACATTCCTGCAATCCTGGTGAATTAAGTCAATTTGCATTGCACTTGTTGTGTGACTGCTTTACATGTCTCCAGCTTGTATCTCTACTTTCAAGTGTACATTAAAAGGAAGACTTTGTAGACAGTCCCAGCCCAAGCAGCAGCTTAACTATTAATAGCGTCTGATTGTTGTGGCGCATAGTAATAGCACAGTCATGCACTTATTGATCAGATCTTTGTTGATTATTCATAACCGAGTTAGAAAATTCAATAAGTTCGAATAATTTACAAAATGCGGATGAAAATTTAAAAAATAATGATGGCTACAGAACTTTGGCTTTATTCCCACTATTTTTACCATTTTCACAACGGTGTAAACATGGTAATGTGTGGACGAGGCAGAAACTTCATTTCAGTTTAGGTTGGGTAGAGAAGCCATACAGAAACTGAATGTCTGCACCTGGGTGACATTTCTGGAATCCAAAGGGTGCTTCAGAAACGGGGTGGAAGTGCAACACCCAAACATCGCCCAGGTGCTGGTGTTCAGTCTCTGATACGGTGTCTATGTGCGACCTAAACTGAAATAAAGTGTACCATTGATTTTCATTTCACTATGTACTTTTGTCTGCATGAAATTAAAGTTCATGCTAGACAGCCCAGGAATTTACAGGAACTGGAGGCTTTTTGCCAAGAAGAATGGGCAGCTTTACCATCTGTGAAAATAAAGAACCTCATCCATAACTACCACAAAAGACTGCAAGATAAATAGACATGTTGCAGTCTATAAAGATGTGCCGCATGTCCGGATACACAGGGCATCCCCTCCACTATGCTGTAACATCTGAACGCTGCAGATTGGACGCTGAGGCTGTACGCAGCCTCCAATCCGCAGAAAATCTTGATGTAATCCGGCATGAGGAAACATACCCTTAGGGTATGTGCACACGTTCAGGATTTCTTGCAGAAATTTCCTGAAGAAAACCGGAAATTTTCTGCAAGAAATCCGCATTTTTTTTTTTGCTTTTTTTTTCCGTTTTTTTCGCGTTTTTTTAGCATTCTGCAAGCGTAATTAGCTTGCAGAATGCTAAAGTTTTCCAAGCGATCTGTAGCATCGCTTGGAAAACTGACTGACAGGTTGGTCACACTTGTCAAACATAGCGTTTGACAAGTGTGACCAACTTTTTACTATAGATGCTGCTTTTGCAGCATCTATAGTAAAAGATAGAATGTTTAAAAATAATAAAAAAAATAAAAAAATGCTTATACTCACCCAGACATCTCCTCACCGGCGTCCGTTCCTCTTCCTATAGCTGGTCTGTGCGCGCAGGACCTTCCGTGACGTCACGGTCACGTGAGCGGTCACATGACCGCTCACGACGACCAATCACAGGACAGTGACGTCATCGGCAAGGTCCTTCACCGCACATCAGCTACAGGAACCGAAGCGACAGCATGCAGTGGAGGCGGGAAGACATCGAGGGTGAGTATAGGACTATTTTTTATTTTAATTCTTATTTTTTGACCACTTATATGGTGCCCAGTGCGTGGAGGAGAGTCTCCTCTCCTCCACCCTGGGTACCAACCGCACATAATCTGCTTACTTCCCGCATCGTGGGCACAGCCCCGTGCGGGAAGTAAGCAGATCAATGGACCCCTAGGTGTGCGGAATCCCCTGCAATTCCGCATTTTAATGAACATGTTGCTTTTTTTTCCGCGATGCGATTTTTTCGCGGAAAAAAAGGCTACATTTGCACAAAAAATGCGGAATACACTTAAAATAATGGGAGGCATATGTAAGCGTTTTTTTCGCGTTTTTATCACGTTTTTATAGCGAAAAAATGCGAAAAAAACGCGAAAAATACTTAACGTGTGCACATGGCCTTACTGTTTCATTTTTTGGGGGGATGTTGTGGCATAGGAGAAAAATGGATGAAGTAATGATAAAAATACTGGTAAAAATGGACACATATATCAAGCACTGATGAAAATTTACTCCAGTACATTAAGGTCATGGTCACTCGTTGAGTGTTTCGTGAGATTTTTACCTCAGTATTGGTAAGCCAAAACCAGAAGTAGAACAATCAGAGGAAAAGTATAATAGAAACACGTCACTACTTCTGTATTTTTTTACCCACTCCTGGTTTTGGCTTACAAATACTAATTAGAGTTGAGCGAATATGTTCGAAATCGGTTGTCGAATTTGAATTTGCCATATTCAAGCCATGATAGTACCCTATTCGTGTCGAATTTATGTTTGATGATCGGTTCCGAGCATATTTGTTCATTTCTACTCCCATTGACCCCAATCACGTTCGGCTGTGTTAGGCGATTATTGCAAAAACAATATTTGGCGCCGATCATAATCGGAACCGAATTTTGAAAAATTTGTTCAACTCTAAGGCCGGCATCACACTAGGCGTAGGGAAATACGGTCCGTATTTTACTGGCGTAATACGCAGAAATGATCCCAAAACAGTGATCCGTATGTCATCCGTAGGCAGGGTGTGTCTGTGTATTTTACGCATGTTAACCTCCGTATGTAATCCGTATGGCATCTGTACTGTTTATTTTTCACGCAACCTAACAAAATGGACATTTTAACGGTTTTGAGGCCTGAGTAGAATTTAAATCATCAGCATAATCCTATTTAAGGCCTCTACAACAGGTGGCACCCTCCCATATGGCCATTTTGTTGCTGTGCTTGTGTGTTTTGGTGGTACTTGGGCAACATGTGTGACCTCCTGCAATTCACACCAACTCAGTGGGTGTTATTTAATTGGGTCTTGTCACGCCGCTTTGGCCAGCCATGCCCTGTGATAGTTGATCCGCGAAGGAGGAGAAGAAGAATGTGGGATCATCCACTTTGCGGCAATGCCTCACTAAAGGGCATTTTCACAGGCTCTATTCAGCTCTGCGGACACATCAGACAAATTCTTCCAGTACTGTCGCATGACAATACCCACCTTTGATATCTTGTTGGAGACAGTACGTCCAGGAATAACATATCAGGATACCATGATGCGGAAATGCATATCTGCAGAAGAGCGTCTTCTCCTTACCTTACGGTATGTATTCACCATCCTCGCATACTGTATGTTGATGATGTTTTTTGTACTATTTTTATTTTCACAGCATCTTATATAAATTATATTAATACATTTTTACTAAATCCTATACAAATATGTAGTAAATATTAAATGTTAGTAGCCATTGTAAATTTAGGAAGGTACACTGGTCTCCTTCCTTTTTAGATCCTCATATTACTTTGGTTTACTAGGGTTTTTTAAAAGCATTGTAACATAGCTAATTTTTTTTTTGTGTGTGCTTTCAGATTCCTGTCAACTGGATTATCTTATGCGGGAATACATCTTGAATTTCTCATAGGTAGGTCCACTATTTCAGGCATTGTGCGTAATACATGTGTTCAAATATGGGACAAACTACATGAACTTGTGATGCCGGAGCCCAAAATGGAGGATTGGCTGAAAATAGCCCATGGATTTTCTGACTGTTGTCAATTGCCGCACTGCATTGGAGCCCTGGATGGGACACATATCAGGGTGCGTAAGCCGCCGAACTCGGGCATCCAATTGTATGATTATAAGCAGTTTTTCTCTGTAGTTCTGTTAGCTGTAGTTGACAGTAACTACAGGTTTATAATTGTAGATATTGGGGCCTATGGGCGAACTGGAGACTCTAGAGTTTTCAATGCGTCCATTATGGGTCGGCGGCTATGTGAAAACCTGTTGGACCTCCCACCACCATGACAACTTCCAGGCTCCAATGCTGAAGCAGTCCCATATGTACTTGTGGCAGATGAGGCCTTCCAATTGACCAGGCATGTAATGAGGCCTTATCCCCGGTGCAACCTGGACCATCGGTGGCGTGTCTTTAATATCAGACTTTCACGGGCACGGAGTGCGCCTTTGGCATTATGGCATACAAATGGCGTTTTCTCCAGTCTTCCATTCAGCTGAGTGAGGCAAATGTTAATGAAGTCATAAAAGCTTGTGTTGTTCTACACAACTTCACAAGAATTCATGAGTGCTCCTCAGCTGACAGTGGTGAAGGCATGTTGGCTAATGTGGGTAGGCCTACAACACAAGTCCTTCCTCTGTGGCATCCCCTTTCTGGCATAAAAGTTAGGGATATTTTGACAAATTATTTTGTTTCTCCTCAGGGAGCTACTCCCTGGCAAGATAATGCTGCTTCTTTGTTGTAATTTTTTCATATATATCTATATGTATTTTCTGAAAAAATGCATAAATTACTTAAATTACTCAACTATGTGTTTCATTGACTTATGAAACAGATGTTTATCAACCGAGTAATTGAGTATGATGTTGTAATGATTGGTCCAACAATCTGAAATTGACTTTTGACTATTTTTTTATTATAGCAAAATACTTTTTTTGTTTTTAAACACCATATTAATATCATGCTTTTTAAAAAAAAAAAACATGACATAACCCATTTTGTAAGATAAATATAACAAAGTGCTATCACAGCAGTCAAACAAAAACATGTTTAGATCCAAAAAAAAAGAATCATCATAAAACAATTTTCATTACAGACTTCTGTAAGTTGGTGGAGGTGCTGGCGGAAGCTCAGGGTCCTGGTCAGGTGGCCTTTGTTGGGCCAATTGTCCATCATCCTGTGTGTATGATGTCTGTCCCTGCTCAAAATGATGCCCTTGCTCATATTGGCCAGTTGGGTATTGGCTATAATAAGGGTTTTGAGTATGGCCCTCATGAGGTTGAAAATAAGGCCTTGCCTCATAACCCCCCCCCCCCCCAATATGGCCATGTCATCCAAACCCAGGTTGGGACCAGCCTCCAGCACTGGGTCTGGACAAGTGGCCATATTGGGAAGGTTGATGGTATGATGGCATATGGTAATGTGCTGGCCTTGGTGGGTTTTGGGTGAGAACGGGTAGAGGTGTAGGCACACATGGAGGGGGTGCTTCAAATACTTGTTGAGCATGCACCTGTTGAGATGATGGAAGGCGCAGGACGTTACGTGCTGACAGCTGCCACCTCTCAATGAACTCAAACAAATCATACGGTTCATTTGGGGGGGTGCATGCATCAATAAGTATTTTAAAACACCCTCTCACACATAGCCTCACCTCACAGGGTATAGGACGGAGGTACCGGGCCAGGCTCCTCGCATAGGCCTCCTCACCATCATCCTGTGCAGCCCTGGCCAAATAATTAAGGACCCCAGTGTCCACATTCCTGAGACTTTCTTGCAGCTCTCTCCTTCTGCTGCCACGGTGGGAAATGACAGCAGGCTGTGGGGATGTCTCCAGTGGAACAGTAGGGCTGCTACTGTTTCCTGGATCATCCTGGCTTATTACTGGAACTGGTGCTGCTGTGGGTGGTGGTGCAGCTTATTGGCCAGTTGTTGCCAGATCTTGTGGTGCAACTGAAGATGTTGCAGGAGGGATGTCACTGGAAGGATGTGAAGATGGGCCAGCCACCTCTTCTCCTTCCCCAACCGGATCTATCAGGGCCTCCGAGTCTCAGCCGGTCTCCCTCTCAGTGAGGTTTGACTGTGTTCTGTTAGTAAAGTATGAGAATAATTAATTTAAATTTAAAATTTTACTTTTATAAAACATATGTGTAATGTGTTTTGATGTTTTTACTCACGGTCTCAGATCCATACTGGGATCCAAAAAGGAGAGTTGGTCATAATAAATATATTTGCGCTTTTTTGCAGGCGCTGTTGACCCACTCCTGGCCCGCTGCTGCCTTTCTTTCCTATATTGGTCGCGTATGCTGTGCCATAGTCTCATAACATCTTCCACTGGAATGAAAGAGAAAAAAATAATGTATAAGGCCATTGTGCACAGTGGTACGACAAGGTGTCAGTGATTTAACAGATTTTAATGTGGCCTAGAGACCTTTCTTAAAAAATATCATCAACATAAATATTGTAAACACAAACAGCACAATACGATATAATGGAAAATACATAGAATTTCAGGCCATAAGGACAGGGTCCTCTCGCCTCTGTAGCAGTATGTCATTGTAAATTTGGTTAATGTAAACGACATCTATAAAACTCTGTACGTAACCCCTTTTTCATGTCCAGGACCATGTATTTAATGGTGCTATATAAATAAATGAGATTAATCTTAATGAAAATAACAATAGGCCCAAATTCATGTAGGTAATGCAGTTTGCAATATTAATTCATAGAGAAACATGAGTGTACTTACTAATTTGCCTCTGGACCTCACGTGGCCGCTGCTCATATTCTCGGAAAAGGATCCCACATATGCTTCTCCATGCCGCCTCTTTTCCGGCCCGATTGGAATAATGGGCATCGCGTTGATCCCATATTTCGGGCCTCTCTTGCACAGGACCAACAGCATTTCCACATTAATAATATTGGCCATGATGCTGGAGACTCCATGGAGGCGTGCGGCAGACTTCCGGGATGTCTGTCTGGCTTTTTCAGCTAATTAGCATGTCTAAGCTTCCTGATTGAGGGCTTGGAACATTTCCTGTCACCTGCTGAACTCTTGAGTATTTTACGCAAGTCACACTGCTGGTCTGTGTGTAATCCGTATTTTTTGTGCACCCATAGACTTTCATTGGCGGATTTTTTGCGCAATACGCTGACAAACGCAGCATGCTGCAATTTTCTACGGCCGTAAAATACGGATGCATAATATACGCCAAATAGGAGCTTCCCAATAGAGAATCATTGGTCCGTGTGCAATGCGTTGTTTTTGCACCTCGCATACATTCGTAAAACTCTCTAGTGTGACGCCGGCCTCATGCTGAGGTAAAAAACTCACCAAATATTCAATGTGTGAATATGGCCTAATGGGAAAGAAACAGACGTCTGTATTAAGTCTTCTGCTGAGACCTACATTCATTTGTACCAGCTTGGGTGATTAATCAGCTTGATTATTAATTGAATACTGTGATTGATTGTGATAATGGATGTTCCCAAAAGTAATGGTAACTCCATCTCACCTAACATGTGACTGTTTAAGGCTTTCAGCTTTCACGGCGCGCCTCGTGTATGTAAACTGATGACAGCTACACATTATTAATTCTACAAGCTCTGCATATCTCCATGACCTGGCTGCAATCGTTAGGGAGTCCCCTTCACTTTTCTTTGAAGAAGTGTCCACTTTCAGAGAGAGTTCAGGGTTATATTGTATATTTGGTGCTGGCTCTCACAAAGATGGGTGTGGTGTGCTGATAGCATTCATGATTAAGTGTTTTCCTGTGTCAAATATAGCCTGTAATATACTGCAAACAGGCAGTCGATTTTTATACAAACTGATCTGGCTGCCATGAGGTTCTCTGACATTTCATACTTCTACTTAAAATAAATCTAGAAACAGGAAAGAAAGTACAAAATTATTGTTTTAGGCTGACTGTGAGGTCTTATCTTCAAAGTGGCAGAGTCGCTATTGTATTTTCCGAAAGTGCATTCATTTCTGGCACATGTTACACCGTTGCTAAACACCAGGCCGTATCATAGACCTAGATGAATTATATTCCTTTAATGTCTTGTTCACATGATGCAGTTTTTGGATGTTCTCTTTTTAATTCTTTTTTGCAACTGTCTACAGTTTTCAAGTTTTTACGCTGGCTACAAGAGTAATCACAATAAGCCGATATTTCCTATTTTATGTAGTTCATTTTTCTGCTTGGCTGTATAGATTGGGACAGGAAGAGCAGAGTCATCTCATTATCATTAGATGGTGGAGGAGTTAATTACAGCTCTATTGTGCTGCTGGCAGAGAAAAGGCAGGATAGTAACACTACAATACGCACAGAAAGGGCTCTGAATGCAGCTCCCTGGTCTCTCAGTGAGGGGGGGTGTACTTTTCTCTCTGGAGACTGTACCAATTTATGACATTTCTCTATCAATTCCTTTTCCATAAAGCACAGTATCGCTACTGTACAATTTATATAGTGAGGAATAGCTGTGCTTCTGAAATGTCTTCTTGAGGCAGATTTATCAATACTGTCTTAAACTTGTGATAAAACTTGACCAGACAGGAACAGACAGAACTGATATTTATGATGCAACCTCTCATGAGTGATTTAGGCTGTATGATAAATTTTTCATATTTATCTTTCCTATGCCATCTCTTGGCTCTTCTTAAAATGCCCTTCTTAATGTCAGGCATGGAAATGTTGAAAAATGATTATAAAGTGATTTTGATTTTCCAAGTAAGTACACCAGCCTCATCGGGTCTAAACATTATGTTTCATAAGGTATGCAATTTGCAATCTGATGACAGATCTGTTTTAAGACATCCACCCACAGATTGTCACAACCAAACAATGCCCTACTAAATGGAATTGTTATATGGAAACTAAACTTACCATTATTTGTAAACTGATGCGAAATCGGATCATATAGTTTACATTCATCCAGTGCATCAGTTCTTGTACCTTTTACTTTCATTAACCAGATCAGAAACTGCTACATGTTGCAGTTTGGCAATAGAAACTTATAAAAATGATTATTAGTATTATTTATTTTTAAAGCATCATTAAAGCACTCCTTCTCTCATCAAAGTTTTTATCCTCTTAATATATTGCAGTCATCATATTTTATAGCACTGTGTACTTACAATTGCTCATTTCGCTTTTTTACCCAGCTAATTTTTCTCTTTCCTCTTTTTGCTCCATGTAACAGGAAGTCTCTTTTCCCTGCATGAGTAATCCCCCCTTCAACTCCTGACCCAGCTGCTCTGCTCCTCCCCTGCCACTTTACAGTGATGACTCGTGCAGGGAAAAGAGACTTCCTGTTTCTAGGTAGAGTTTAAAAGGATTCAACTAGTCAGTGTTTAATCGCGTGATGTCATAGACCTAATAGAAAAGAGAAGAATTAGCTGGGTAGAAAGGCAAAATGAGCAATTGTAAGTACGAGCACAGTGCCATATAATATGATGATTGCAATATATTAAGAGGATAAAAATATTGATGGGAGGAGGAGGGCTTCTTCAATTCCATGGTGCTGTACATGTGGAAATAGTTACATTTATAATATATATATACTGAAGAAAACAATCTGACAGACAGGCAGGGGCGTAGCTAGAGCTTTTGCCGCCCGGGGCTGTTCCCGAGTTTGGCGCTCAATACACAGAAAGGTTACCCCATCACTCTCTTACCTCCCCACTTTCGGGGCTCCCTCGCTCTCCCCCAGAAGTGTGGCTGAACTACCCAGATATGACGTCACCTTCACATAACTTTATTTCGCGGAGCAGAACGTACAGTTCCGGCTGCAGGCTGTGCCCGGCGTGTAGTGTGAATATGGGCGGTAACGGCCGGGAGTGCCCGCTCGGCCCCGGGCTATGTGCTCAGGATGCGCTACAACGAGAAGGAGCTGCTGTCCCTCTCCCGGCAGAGAGCGGAGCAGGCGGCGGAGCTGCACATGAGGGGTGTGCACTCGCCGGCGACTGACAATGACGTCAGACGCTGGCAACATGCACGCTGGGACTGACGTCAGCTGCCAGCCTCAGATTGGCTGGCGGCTGTTAACTATTGATGTGCGGGCGCGGGCCCGCACGTCAATAGCGTTAAACAGTTGCAGCCTGCAGCGCCGGCCTCGGCCCGGTGACCCACCCCCGCATTGTGCCGCCCGGGGCGGCCCGCCCCCCCCCCCCCGCACCCCCCTTCTACGCCACTGCAGACAGGTACAAGGTGAAGAGGACCTCATGGACTTACAAGCTACACTGTAATGGGGGAAGGAGACAGTAGGCCAGGGGATTGGTGTAGTTCTGATGGTTGTGAGGTGGCAGCAGGGTTATTGCAGGCTGTAAATCTTCTTAAAGATGTGAGTTTTCAGTTTTGGGAGACAATCAATCCTGTTGAGGCTCTGCTGATTTCACATCGGTTGGGGCACAAGAAAACTGATCCTGATGGAATGGAAACCTGGTATTAAAGTATATCTGCTTCATGCCTTGTGGGTTTCCCGCCTGATGCCACAATTTATGTCATTAGAAAGGTTGTCTCCATCTCTTGCTATAGATGTTTAATATTCAGCTAAACTAGTGTGCCACGCTGCTTTCCATGAAAAATACTATAACAGGACAGGTTAATTTGATTGCTTGCTAACTGCCAAGACCTCCCACCAATTAGGAGAACAGAGGTCCCAGGCTTCCAGCTGGAATGAAGCACCATTTAAAGTCAATAATCCCACAGGCTCCAGAGGTCAGCTCTGATCATTGTGCAGGAAGGAGGAGGAGGGGAGCTGTGATCATCACCTTGTCACTGTTGGATCCTGTGTCATCTACTGTATGATAGGTGTTCCTGCCTGTAATGGTAATGATAATAATGACTGTTGAACAGTGTCCTGCAAACTAGAAGTGTGAGTCTAGTATTGGATCAAGTGGCCAGTGTGAGCCTTACAAGATTTCAGATTTTTTTTTTAATATAGTGATGTCATGATCCAGTCTAGAGTTAGTTTTCTGCTTTCCTCTCTGTGGACTGGTCATGTGGGGGTTTTGGAGCTGGCTGGGCATTTTCAGTTCTCTGCAGCCTGCTGGCCAGCGTCAGTGATAGTTCATGCTACCAGGCTAGAGCAGCTAACCCGTATACCCTGGTGATCCTTCTGTCTTTGACTTCCTGTATTTGTGTGAGACCCCTTCCCTATCCATGACTTAGTGTTTGTTTGGTGGTTTTCCTTACAGTGTATGACTCGGCCTGATCTCTGAACCCTGCCTCTTGCTTTCCGTCTCTGATACCTCATTCCTCGACCTGCTTTGACTTCTGGCATGTACCCCGACTTTGTCTTACGTCTCACGTTTTGGATACCGCGCTCCTGTTTGGCTCTGACTTCTGGCTTGCCTCTGACCACTCTTCCGTTACCTGTGACACCTGTGAGGCTGCTCAGTGTTGCTACACTGTGAGTGTGCAACCTCCCTTCCCTCACCAGTACCCCCTGGTGGAGGTTGCACTAAACTGCACTGCAGCTGCATCACAAGTGAGATGGAAAAAAACAAAACAAAAAACATTACTAAAAAAAAAAAAATAATTATATAGCACCGATTCAAATGCTAAGGGACAACAGGGATCATTTACCTACTGATCTCTCCCAATTTTAGCTCACATGCAACTGCAGGGCACAGCCTAAAGGGGCATTCAGCAATTATTCAAAATTGTCCAGTGGGATGAATACTATAACGTAATAAAAGCCATATAACGTACCCCTTGAAGCTCCGGCAGCACCAATATTCGCATTCTATTTTTCATTGTGAGAACGAGAAGTGATGACATCCTGTCTATTAGTCAGCATCTGTCCATGCAAATGTCAGTGGCGAGACCGGTGATTGGATGAATTATCACTTGCAGTTATCTTACAGAGAGACAGACTTGTAAGGAGGAGAGAAGTAACTGAACTCCTGAGACACAATGCAGTCTTTTATGCTGAAACAATAAGTTAATTAATAAAAATGTCCTGTCCTTTTGCTTTTCATCTATATAATCTTAACATCACTGATTTATATTTTAGTAAAATGTGGCTATTTGAAAGTGTTGAAATTCACAGCTTCACCACTAGGTGGCGCACCAGTGCTGTATGGTTTATGTTCATGGCAGAAGCATGTGGATAAATAAAACACATGCGGCATAGAAGAGTTTGGCTTTTAGTGCTCATACTCATTTGCAAGAAAAACGGACGAGTGCAATCCGATAAAAAATCAGATTGCACTCGGACCAATGTTATTCGATGGGTGACATCTCATCTGCGATTTTTTTCTCAGCTGAAATCAGTCTGAGAGAAAAATCGCAGCATGCTGCGATTTGCTGTATCTCGGATGAGACTCGCCAATGTAAGTCAATGGGTGCAAGAAAAAAATTGCATGGCATACGAACCATCCGTATGCCATCCGTTTTTTACAGATATCTTACCATTCTGTGGCATAGAACACTGTAAATAGTCCTGTAAATGATTTTGGAAAAATAGTTGCAGAGAGAAAAAACACATTGCATACGCATGTCATACGGATGTCATACGGATGCTGTGTGAGAAAAATTGCATTGTACTCGCATGACACTCGTCTGTTTTTTTTGGTCCAGATTACGGACTGTTTTTTTCTCACAAATGAGTATGAGCCCTTAAGACTATGTGCATACGGAGTCTTTTGAAGACGGTCCACTCAAAAATACGCCTTCAAAAATTGCTCAAAACACGACTAAAAGACGATTTATTTCTTTTGTAAAACCACTTGGCTGTTCATATGTTCAGTCTTTTGAGCATTGTTTTAGCTTCAGATTAAAAAAAAAAACACCTGGTAGGAAAAAAGAAAGTGCTTGTCGCTTCTTTGAAAAGGCTTCTTCTGATGGAATCCACACCAATCTACACAATACCCAATCAAAAAACTGTAGAAAGTGTTTTAGGAAAAACTCTCAAGTAGTTTTTGGAGCAGAACATCAGTGGAAAGGTAGCAGAAATCTCTCCAAATCCTCTTCCAAATCTCAAAGCTCCTCAAAAACTTGGAGTGTCCGAACAGTTTCTGCTCGAAAAATTCAGCAAAAAAGACTGTGCGCACATAGCCAAAACACTACCAAAACTGTTCAAAACCGCTGTACGCTATGCACACACGTCATCTTTTAAACTCAGATGAACCTGTCGAGGATTCCAAAAGGAAGATGCTTCAGGAAGCGTTGGCAGCTTTCTGTCATCTTTTTTTGCATCTTTTTCTTCATTTCCTGGGTGCTTACTTTGTCGTTTTAGACCGCCGGTGGGTTTTCCTAGCTTTTTTTGGTCTTTTTTAATAGTGACTCACAATTGTTTTCTTTTTCCTCCATTTAACAATGAAGAAACTGCTACTGGTTACTGAAGAGAAAACGCTCAAAAAATGGCAGGTGATTTCTGGGTGTATTTGAGCCTTCCCTTTTACTTGTATTGTAAAGTGCAGAGAATCTTCCTAGTGGAAAACGCCTGAAGGATGGACAGGTCACTTTTTTAAACCGCTTTGTGTTTTTGGAAACCTGCAGTGGTTTCAAGATGCTCAAAAGACTGAACATATGAACAGCAAGTTGATTTTACATAGAAATGCATATGTTCACTCTTTTGAGCATTTTCTGAATGCTTTTTCAGGCAAGTTTTCAGGCGGACCGGCCTGGAAAAGAAGGCAAATGCACATACTTATAGGGAACTAAAAACTCCTCCAAAAACTCAACTTAAGAAAGGGTGCTTCCTGAAGCAGCTTCCGCTAGAAAACTGAAAGGGCCCCATCTATCAAAGCTTTTACACCTGAATTCGGGCGTAAAAGGATTTGAAAAGTCCCAAACGTTTGGTGCAACGCGAGGCTGCACTAACATTTTGCTACTTTTGGCGGTCTTGCACCATTTTCGCTCAGATTCGACAAAGTGGGTGGAGCTGGGTTGAGACCCTGACTAAGGTAAAATCCCAATCCATGACTGGAGTAAGGGTACCGTCTCACAAAACGATTTACCAACGACCAATGTTGGTACAACCAATGTTTTTTTATTTTGACATTTTTTACAGGAGATTGAGGGCCTCGTTTACGCCGAGTCTAGACAAATCTGTGAAACAAACCCAACAGAATCCAAACCGATGCAGTTAGAAACATTGTAGCAAATCAGAGAAATTAAGGCTATGTGCACACCTAGGAAAAGAGGTGCAGAATTTTCTGCACAAAATCCGCATCTCCTGGCAGAATCCGCAGCCGCGGATTTGCCGCGGTTTTAATGCGGATTTTGTGCGGTTTTTATGCGGAATTGATGCAGATTTTGTGCGGATTTTCTGTGTTTTTTGCCACTGCGGAATTTTAACATGGAGGGGTGCAGAAACGCTGCAGATCCGCACAAAAGAAGTGACATGCACTTCTTTGAAATCCGCAACAATTCCGCGCTGATTTTTCTGCACAGCTATTTTTTTTCCCCATAGAATAACATTATACTGTACATCACAGTGCGGACCTGCAGCGTTTCGGCGTGGAAAAATCCGCTGTGAATCCGCAGTAAATCCCCATCGTGTGCACATAGCCTAAGTTGCGGATTTGCTTGCGGATCCGCAGCGGATTGGCCGCTGCAGATTCGCAGCAGTTTTCCATCAGGTTTACAGTACCATGTAAACCTATGGAAAACCAAATCTGCAGTGCACATGCTGCGGAAAATACCGCGTGGAAACGCTGCATTGTATTTTCCACAGCATGTCAATTCTTTGTGTGGATTCTGCAGTGTTTTACACCTGCTCCTCAATAGGAATCCGCAGGAGTAAAACCGCAGGTGAAATCTGCACAAAAAATGCTGGAAATCTGCGGTAAATCCACGGGTAAAAAGCAGGGTGTTTTACCTGCTGATTTTTCAGAAATGGTTCAGAAAAATCCGCACACGAATCCGCAACGTATGCACATAGCCTAATGCATCTGTTCAGCTCAGTTTACACTGCGCTCTACGTTCCTCTTCTCTGGAATTCCTGTGAAATACTTATCTGTTACAGAATAAATCTAGGAAACAGAGGGGCCCCATTGACGATAATGGGGTCCGTCTGTTTTACGTTTTGTGTCCGTTTTGTAATGGAACAAAAAGCTGTGTATTTTGGAGATCAATAAAAATAAGTTATTAGAAAGTTGTTGAACTTTTCATTTTTCAGCAATTAAAGGGGTTATTCCACATGCAAACATGCACTTATAAACATAGTTTAATGCCATCTATCATTTCAACATTTCTCATCTAAAACAGCGACATTTATGTGTTCAGAGATAGAAGACTATGTGTGATCTTTATGCTCAGCCTCTTTACCTTAGACCCCCTTCACACGTTTGTCTTTTATGTCCGTATGCGGTCTATTTTATAAGGATGGCAAATACGGACGTACGCACACCCTTTGTATTCAATGGTGGTGCGCACATGTCAGATTTTTCACCGTCCTTCCTTTTAAGAGACCTGCCGACGTCCTTTTTTTAACGCAGCACGGACATAATGCATGCTGCACTTGTGAACATGGATGATCAGTATGACACGTACTGGAGTCTGGGAAAAAGCAGTACAGTTTGTGCTGTTCCCACACGCTGAATGCTGAATCCTACTGTTATCATTGTCTCTTGGTCTCCCTGCGATCAGTGAGACAAGCAAATCTGATGACAGTTGTAGTCAGCGGCCAATATCTTTTTTCTAATGCGTATTAAATAAATAACAATAAAAAAATAATGTCAAGGAGTCCCTTGTCATTTTCATAACCACTTGAGGGAAATCCAACTGCTGGGGTGTGGATATTAATATTCTGTGAAGGGGTCAATAGCCATAAAAGTTCCCAGGCTATTAATATCAGCTCATAGCTTTTTGCTTAGCAATTACTGATTATTATAGGGAGGACCCCCCAAAAATGACAAGGGGTCCCCCCTATATTTGTTAACTATCAAAGGCTAAACAGACTGCTGTAGTCTGACATTAATAGCCTAGGAAGGAGCTAAGAGTGGAGGCCAAGTTGCAGAATTGGCGCATCTAATAGATGGGGGGTGACTGAAGGCTGATGTTCTTAGTCTGGGAGAGGGCCAATATCCATGGCCCCTTCCTAGGCAATTAATATTAGTCCGCAGCTGTCTGTTTAGCCTTTCCTGGTTAGTAAATATAGGGGGAACCCCATGTCATTTTTTTGGAGAGTCTCCCTTATAATATACAGTAAAGGCTAAGCAAACAGCTGTGAGCATATATTAATAGCCTGGGAACTTTTATGGCTATTAGCCCCTTCCCAGAATATTAACATCACCCCCAGCCATTGTGGCTTTCCTTCAGCTGCTTAATACAAAATAAATACAAGTACAGAAAAATAAGCACGCAAAGCACTGAGTAGAAATTACACTGACATATTTCTTTCTTTCTGTCTATCTACAGTTGTGCTCCAAAGTTTACATACCCAGGAAGAATTTTTGCTTTCTTGGCCTTTTTCAGAGAATATGAATGATAACACCAAAACTTTTTCTCCACTCATGGTTAGTGGTTGGGTGAAGCCATTTATTGTCAAACTACTGTGTTTTCTCTTTTTAAATCATAATGACAACCCAAAACATCCAAATGACCCTGATCAAGGTATGTAAACTTTTGAGCACAATTCTTTCTATCTATCTATCTATCTATCTATCTATCTATCTATCTATCTATCTATCTATCTACCATGTTCCTAAGCACTATCAATCTGTATCTTTGAACATCTTTAATACATAAAACTCTTTAATTTATATGCTGCGTTTCATTTCATGCGTGTCACACTGAGAGGACACAGACACACGAATATGGACAGCACACAGATGGAACATGGGCACAGACCATGGATCTCACCAGTGCTGGTTTTTCCTGTACTGGAATCACCAGGACGTGTGAAGGAGGCCTTAGGCAGTGTGGAAGAATCTGAGCCTGCCGTCCCTTAATCTATAGTGTCTCCTCCGCTTGTCAGAGGAGATCCTTCGCCTGCACAATTACATCTTCCTCTCCTGATAAGCAGAGGATGTACCACAAAGGGGCTGTTGGCGTATGACAGACGGCATTCATAACATATCTGCAATGAAAAAATAAGTGGTGCTTGGCCTCATGAGGAATAAAATCACAGTTAGGGGAGATTCACACAAACGTGTACAAAATCGTTCAGTTTGATCCAGAAAAGTGAGACTTTTTTTTTTGTACTTGTCATCCATGGGCAATCCATATACAATCTGTTTTTTTTTCACGGACAGCATTTGCACCAAAAATATGGTTGTATGAACGAACCCATAAATAATAGTGTTACCTTCATGTCACAGGAATCCTGGAGCTCTGTAGTATCACTTATGATCAATAGATGGCGACATAATGCAGATCTCAGGTTATCCCCAGCACTTTGCTGACATTTGTATCAGGCCATTCTCTCATTTTAGTGCAAGAACAGTGATTATTGCTGCATATAAGTAATTTGATTTTACTCACTGTTTATAGCCTGTGATCCTTTGGCGTAAAAGGAATAGGTTTGAAATGTATCTTAATTCACATACATATAATCCATGTTAATGTTTGTGAAAGATCAGGAAACATTGCATTAATATGTTGTAAGCTATGAAGTGGAGAAGCAGGCGATATATTTATCTTACCATTGTAATAAACACTAACAGATCACACTTTAATGAGGAAGATTTGCATGCCTGAGCAGATGCTTATTCCACTGTTGTGCCCCCTAAGGGAACGCATTTCGAACATGGTGTCACTCTATCTGCACTCATTTCTTTATTTCAATGTTTTCAGGTTGGGAGAATTGATGCTGGTCATAATAAATACTGTAAGGGTACCGTCACACATTGAAATTTTCATCGCTGCGACGGCACGATTCGTGACGTCGCAGCGTCGTATGATCATCGCTCCAGCGTCGTAGACTGCGGTCACACGTTGCAATCACGGCGCTGGAGCGATGCCGAAGTCCCCGGGTAACCAGGGTAAACATCGGGTAACTAAGCGCAGGGCCGCGCTTAGTAACCCGATGTTTACCCTGGTTACCAGCGCAAACGTAAAAAACCAAACAGTACATACTCACCCGTCGGTGTCCTTCAGGTCCCTTGCCGTCTGCTTCCTGCTCTGAGTGCAGCCGTACAGTGAGAGCAGAGCGCAGCACCGCTGCGCTCTGCTCTCACTTTCCGGCCGGCACTCAGAGCAGGAAGCAGACGGCAAGGGACCTGAAGGACACCGACGGGTGAGTATGTACGGTTTGTTTTTTTACGTTTACGCTTGTAACCAGGGTAAACATCGGGTTACTAAGCGCGGCCCTGCGCTTAGTTACCCGATGTTTACCCTGGTTACAAGCGAAGACATCGCTGGATCGCTGTCACACACAACGATCCAGCGATGTCAGCGGGTGATCAAGCGACGAAAGAAAGTTCCAAACGATCTGCTACGACGTACGATTCTCAGCAGGGTGTCTGATCGCAGTAGCGTGTCAGACACAGCGATATCGTAACGATATCGCTAGAACGTCACAAATCGTAACGTCGTAGCGATGGAAATTTCAATGTGTGACGGTACCCTAAGGGAAAAATAGCCTAGGTCCATAATTTGAAGCTCATGGGGCCTAATGCAAAATGTATAACATGGTCCTTGTTTATCATGCACCATTTATACTACTGTCATCTTCTGATGTGGCAGAGGCCATGTTGGGCCTCCTAAGGCAAGTAGGATCTGGGGTTTTCTGCTGCCTTTGTGGCAAAAGAAAAAAAATGACTGTCGTAGAGGACTTTAGGAGCTGCACCGGTGGCAGAGGCCATGAAGACAGCCTAAGAGCAGGTGAGGAATAGGTAGTATAAAGCATTTCTTCAGACGCTCCAATCTGGCACCAAGACCAGTCTGAGGCCTCACATGGTCTAGAATTGAGCAATGGAAAAAAGAATATCGCTACAGAAGACACAGAAGCTGTGGATGTGTTATAAGTGGTGTAAGAACAAGTGAGGAGAGATGGGTCTGAAGATTTTTTTTCATTATCAACTCCTTCCGGCAGCCAAGAAGCTTTTATTTGTAGCAAATTTATTGGGATTAAATCTAATCTACCTGCTGAAATTTAGCAAATCTACCTGAATCAAATTTTGGGAGAGCCACTTATCTCTATTTATCTTAAAGATTGGCTATCTCGCTGACTGATGGCTTTCTGGGTAGAGGGTCTGCATCCAGTGTCTACTGAATTAAGTTCCTCTCATGGAGAATATACTCATGACTCCCTTAAATGACATTACTCTATGCTAAATTTACATTTTTTTTTCTAATCAGATTGTTCAGATAGTTCACCCTTTCAACCAACTGTTCATAAAACACCTGCTAACTTTTCTCATAGATGGTCAGATTAGGAAGACTTTAGCCAGAAGATCATAAGGCTTACCTGGTCTTTGTGAACCAATGTAATGTACACTTTGAATTTTGTCCTCAACTTTTTTTTATGATTGCTTGAAAGTGGCAAACATTTTTTTGTGTCTTGAGATGCCTTGGCTTGGACTGCACCATTATGGGAACAAGACAATTTTATTATGCATTCTTTATGTTCCTTCCTGTCTACCTTCCAAAGAGTATTTGCTGAGTCCAGATTGTGTCCACTCAGCGGCTGACTCTATACTCCAACTTAGAGAAGTGTCTAACTTTGGGGAATGTTATGCCATCCAGTTGCATACACTGTCATCAGAATTATCTTGGAATAATGATGCCCTCCTATCTTCTATGCCAACCTATCTAGCCTTATCAAGGACATACTTTCTTGTAGAGATTTGCCACATTCCCTTGTTAGATTTGTTTCTATTATCACCCAAGTGAACTTATGATGTAAAGAAAAGTCAATGTTAAAGGTTAAGCTCAATGGAAAAAGCGCAATATTCTCGAGTTCTGCCCAGTAGAACATCTTCAACTTCTACTCCCAATAAGGCCATGAAGAAACCCATGTAAATTGGCCAGTAGGATTTGTTGTCGGCCCAAAGATCACATCGCCTGACAAAAGGACTTGTCTCTTTTGTGATGAGAAGGATAATCACCATATGGACTGTTCCAAACTAACTTGGACAACTCTTCTGATAGTTCTTTTCACTCCTCTGAAATCTTGCGAGCGGCACCTGGTCGTGACTGGTTTTGTGGTGAAATGATGTTCTTTCCACTTCTGGATTATGGCCCTAAAAGTACTCACTCGAACCAATTGAACCAATAGATTATAAATTCTCCTGTAACCAATGCCATGAGTATATTTAGCAACAATAAGGATGCAATGGTCTTGATACAGCTTACTGATTTTACCCATCATGAGATGTTTCTTGTGTGCACCTTGGTAATGAGACACCTTTTTATACACCGTCAGTTGAACCAGCTGATATTATTTTTCACTAAGTGGCAAGATTGCCACTTCTAATTACTGATAGATTTAAGCTGGTGTCATCACTTTCCATGGCTTTTTTCACCTCTCTTTCTTCATGTGTTCAGTACTTTTCCCTGTGTCATTTCTCATTATTAGACGTAACTTACGGTAATTTATGGACATCTATTAGTTGATTTCTTTATTTTTGTTGATTGGATGTGTTGTTACCGACATCCAATCCACACAGGCAATGAAATCAAACGATAGATGTCCATAATTAAAGTTATACGTTATAGTGAGAAATAACACAGGTAGAAAGTATTGAAGCAAAAGAGGGGAGAATCCAGTGCTGCTTATGGTCAGAGCGCAATACATAAAGTGCATATGCACATATTGATTTCTAACTGTATTTCAAAATGGGACATTTAGCAAGCAATTGATCAATTCTTTGCGCCACCCCGCCGCATCATGGCATTCTCATAATGGGGCAGTCCTACTCTGCGCTTTTATATTCGCTGTTCCATTACGGCCTCCTAAATGTATTAAAAGCATGACCACATTAAATGCAAACTGTACCTGAAGCGTTTCTGAATCACTCCCATGGCGCCAGATAGGGCAAGCGCAGATAAAGGTTGACCAGGTCCAGACATAGACATTTCAGGTCCAACCTCCACACTGACCAACCAGCACCACAGATAAAGGGTGAGACAGGCTGACCTTTATCTTCGTTTGCCCTTTCTGGCGCCATGGGAGTGATTCAGAAACGCTTCAGGTACAGCTTGCATTTAATGTGGTCTTGCTTTTAATACATTTAGGAGGCCTTTATGGCACAGTTAATATAAATAACGTAGAGTAGGACTGCCCCATTATGAGAATGCCTTGACGTGGCGGGTGGCTCAAAGAATTGATCAATTGTTTGCTAAATGTCTCATTTTGAAACACAGTTAGAAATCAAAATGTGCATGTGCACTTTATGTATTGCGTTCTGACCATAAGCAGCGCTGGCTTCTCCCCTCTTTTGCTTTGAGAAAGTATTGAACACGCATTCTGAAATTTGATTAATACTTCTTTCAAAAAGGCTTTGTTGATGATGATAGCTTCCAGATGCCTCCTGTATGGAGAAACTAATTACATGCATTGCTCAGGTGTACTTTTTGGCACATTTTTATACATACATATAATATACGTATATGTATACATGTATCTGTATGTATGTGCTCTGTGTATGCAGTATGTCTCTGTGTGCATGTATGCACTCTGTGTTTGCAGCATTTTCCGCATGTAGGTGCTCTGTGTGTGCAGCATGTTTCTGTATATATGTGCTCTGTGTATGCAACATGTCTCTGTATGCATGTATGCACACTGTGTATGTAGCATGTCTCTTTAGGTATGTATGTGGTCTGTGTAGGCAATCTGTGTATACAGCATGTGTCTGTATGCACTCTGTGTGTGCAACATATCTCTGAATGCATATTAGTGCTCTGTGTACGCAGCATGATTCTGTATTCATGTATGTGCACTGAATATGCATGTATGCATATTGTGTATGTAGCATGTCTATGTATGCATGTATGTGTTCTGTTTATGCAGCATGTCTCTGTATGCACACTGTGTGCAGCATGTCTATGTATGTATGCATTCTGTATATGCAGCATGTCTCTGTATGCATGTATGCACACTGTGTATGCAGCATGTCTCTTTAGGTATGTATGTGCTCTGTGTATGCAATCTATGCATGCAGCATGTGTCTGTATGCACTCTGTGCATGTAAAATGCTTCTGTATGCATTCTTTGTGTGCAGCATGTCTCTGTATGCATAAACCCCCAAAAAACGGAGTAATGGTCCATTTAAAAATTTAGCAAAGTTTTATTCAAGAAGCACATATAAACACAGGTATATAAACATGTACATTATATGTATGAGGACAAGGTGATATGAAGGGCTCAGTGAGAACAGGGAGACTTAACTCATCCATAAAACAAGTATGGTGGATATGGGGAACGAACCATGGGAGAAATTAGTACTATATTAGTGCAAACTTCTAATCATAAAGTGCTAGTGCTTATGCATTTCACTTCATCCCATTATAAGGCATGGTGTTACTGAAAAGAGTAAATAAATAGTAGATAAATTCAATTGTCAAAAAGTATTTATAATAGGGAAAAAAATCCCATTTTGCATTAATATAGTACTAATTTCTCTCATCATTCATTCCCAATAGCCACCATGTTTATGGATGAGATAGTCTCCCTGTTCCCACTAAGCCCTTCATATCACCTTGTCCTCATACATATAATGTGCTTGTTTATATAACTGTGTTTATATGTGTTTCTTCAATAAAACTTTGCCAAATTTTTAAATGGACCGTTACTTCATTTTTTGGTGTTTTGATTAGTATATTTGGAGTGTCCATAATACATTAGGCCTATTAACCTACGGGTATAGGGCCTTTACTCTGATGGTCTGTATAACTATGATATCTGTTCTAGTGTTATTGCTTTCATGTCTCTGTATGCATGTATGTGTTCTCTGTATGAATGCATGCACTAATTGTATACAGCATGTATCTGTATGCACTCTGTGTGCAGCATGTCTCTGTATACACTCTGTGTATGCATCATGCCTCTATGTGAATGCACAATGTCTCTGCATGCATGTATATACTCTGTGCATGCAGCATGTCTCTGTATGTAAGTGCTCTGTGCATGCAGCTTGTCTCTGTATGTAAGTGCTCTGTGCATGCAGCATGTCTCTGTATGTAAGTGCTCTGTGCATGCAGCATGTCTCTGTATGTAAATGCTCTGTGCATGCAGCATGTCTCTGTATGTAAGTGCTCTGTGCATGCAGCATGTCTCTGTATGTAAGTGCTGTTTGTACATATGTGTGTGTAACGTGCAGTGTATGTATATGTAGAAGCATATCGGAACCATTGAAATACATAATACATATTCCCAAAACAGAAAAAAAGGGAGGGGGGTTCCTCTCAATACTACATTGAAAAATACATAAAGACCACAGAGAGTTTTTTAGATCCATATCAATAAGTGTAATACCAAGTAAATCTGATTTCTAATTGAGTTATCACTGGCAATTTTTGTAAAGCTACAAAATGTATTTATTAATACCAAAGTTATTACCACATCACATCACAATTGACAAATACAATACATATCACAAATCTATTTTACATTAAAAAAGAACAAGGGTCAGCAATATGAAACCGTGAAAGGCAAAGGAGGGGCACACAATGCGAACAAATGGGGGCACCCAGGCACACACATAACCAAGCCGCTCTTTAATAAAGTGCATAGTGCAAAACATGTAAGGCGGCCCTGAATGCATGTGCTGAGGCTTCCCCACAGATCACAATGAAGCAGGGCAGAAAATCACAGAAAATCACTACAAAAAATATTAGGCTAAGTTAATTTATCACGTTAGTAAAACCTCAAAATGGCAATTGCCAATTTAGTGATAAGATCTATAAACCACCATAGCTGTATTAAGAGCGATTCCTCCCAACCTGCTTACCCATGCTGATGCCCAACCAATGCGCTCGTGCCCCTCCTTTGCTTTTCACGGTTTCATATTGCTGCCCGCTTGTTCTTTTTTAATGTAAAATAGATTTGTGATATGTATTGTATTTGTCAATTGTGATATGATGTAGTAATAACTTTGGTATTAATAAAGACATTTTGTAACTTTACAAAAATTGTCAGTGATAATTCATGTAGAAATCAGATTTACTTGGTATCACACTTATTGATATGGATCTTTATGTATTTTTCAGTGTATGTATATGTGTGTAACATACAGTGTTTGTCACATACTGTAGCGTCTGCTGGCGCCTTTGCATAGGTCCCCTCCTTCCACCATGCAGGCACACCGGCTTACTCACCGCCTGGAGTCCCAGCATGGTCATGGTCATGTTCCTACTTCCTGGTCTGTGTGTGTGCTGCAGTTGCCGGCCGCGTCTAGTACACGCGTGTGCGCACTCCACTGCTTTTAAAGGGGCAGCGCACGCACATGGTAAAATGCCCCCAGCCAGTGTCGGACTGGGGTGACAAGGGCCCACCAATAACATTGACTTTGGGGGGCCCTCTTTTCACCTGCATGCAAATATTATACTACCTTCGCTCACAAATTTACCTATATCTCTATAGAATAATAAACTGGGTAGCGTGGTTAATGAATGATGGGATGCTGCTTTTTTCCTGTACAGAGTGAATCAAGTGAATTATGCCATACAGTGGGGTTGGGGGCCCAGATCTACACGGGGGCCCACCAGGGGATTCCCCTGTTACCCTGTGGACCAGTCCGAGCCTGCCCCCAGCTGACAACTGCAAGGTATTTAGTTAATGTGTACAGTATATACTACATGGCTGTGCTATATACTGCGTGACTGCTATTTACTACGTGGGCTGTTATATACTACGTGGCTGTGCTATATACTACATGGCTGGCAACAATCAGCGACAGGCGCAGTCCGGCCGGGAATTGGTGCGGAATTTGAACCACGCTTCGCTAATTGGTCGCGGCCAGCCGAATCCTGTGTATTTAATGTATCATTCTAAAATCTTCATAAATAAACTACATACATATTCTAGAATACCCGATGCGTTGGAATCGGGCTACCATCTAGTATAGTATAAAAGGCACCCTCCACAATAAAGAGGTGCCTGAACAACCCCTATAGTTAATGGTGTGTGCAACTGTATTTGATAGGTCCACATCCCTAGGACATTCTAAAGTTATTCCCATATCCTGTGTCCTAGTGCAGCATAATTTGCCCATGTTCATGTCACCTCCGAGGCGGTATCCTATGCCTGAAACCGCATTGCGGTATCTGTACCTCGTGGCCTTAACTGTTACACGAGACGTGTGTCTGAACTTGTCTCGAGTGGCCATCCTGTGTACAAACTCTAAACTTGTCCTAGTGGCCATCCTGTTTGTACAGTCTGAACCCATCCCAAGTGGCCGTCTTGTCTGCATCGTCTGAACTTGTCCCAGTGGATGTCCTGCCCTGACTAGGAATCTGAATTAACGGCTTAGACCCTTGGGGTCAGCTGCTACTGCTGGACTCTTCCCTGGAGTGGTACCTGGCATCTACCTGCCGCAGAAGCCTGACCTCACCACTAGAGGCTCCAGTGAACACCAAGTAGCTGCCTAGTCACATCCCTCCAGGGTAGTCTTGTCTGGTCCATGGCATAGTGGGTCCATGAACCCTGTGCTCCACCTGTGGGCGTAACACATACTGTGTGTATGTAGCATCCACATGCATAAATACTGGCAGTGCAGATGAGAGTTTATAGCGGTAGACATGTCAGCGATCACACAATGAGCGATCAAGTTGCTGCTCATTCATCTAGTGACTGTATTGTTCTCAGCAGCACATGACCCGGTGTAATCTGCAGATGTGCTCCTGATAACATGATACTGTGCGGAGACAGACTGAGCTAGTAGTGATCGTTCTGTCCCCATCATTATTCCTCAGTTGGTGTAAAGAGCAAACAAACACCGTACGACTCCAATATTGTCGATTGCGCTCATTTAATGGCCTGAGCTCAGGTTGCATGTAAATGCAACCTAAATGTTTGCATGTGATAAATGCAATATATGAGCATCTGGGGCCCTACTTTACATGTTTGTCTGAATATGGCCCTGTAGTTAGGTGAGCATAAGGGTACCGTCACACAGTGCCATTTTCATCGCTACGACGGTACGATTCGTGACGTTCTAGCGATATCGTTACGATATCGCAGTGTCTGACACGCAGCAGCGATCAGGGACCCTGCTGAGAATCGTACGTCGTAGCAGATCGTATGGAACTTTCTTTCGTCGCTTGATCACCCGCTGACATCGCTGGATCGTTGTGTGTGACAGCGATCCAGCGATGTGTTCGCTTGTAACCAGGGTAAACATCGGGTAACTAAGCACAGGGCCGCGCTTAGTAACCCGATGTTTACCCTGGTTACCAGCGTAAACGTAAAAAAACAAACAGTACATACTCACATTCCGGTGTCTGTCCTCCGGCGTCTCAGCTTCTCTGCACTGTGAGCGCCGGCCAGCCGGAAAGCGAGCACAGCGGTGACGTCTGACGTCACCGCTCTGCTTTCCGGCTGGCGCAGACACAGTGGAGAGAAGCACAGCGCCGGGGGACAGACACCGGAATGTAAGTATGTACTGTTTGTTTTTTTTACGTTTACGCTGGTAACCAGGGTAAACATCGGGTTACTAAGCGCGGCCCTGCGCTTAGTTACCCGATGTTCACCCTGGTTACCCGGGGACTTCTTCATCGCTCCAGCGCCGTGATTGCAAAGTGTGACCGCAGTCTACGACGCTGGAGCGATAATCGTACGACGCTGCGACGTCACGGATCGTGCCGTCGTAGCGATGAAAATGGTACTGTGTGACGGTACCCTAAGGGTGCTGGTGGTATTCAGTGCAGGCGAGGAGCACAGTTTTAATTTTAGAAATCTAATCAAATAACCACCTCATTGTTTTCTAATCTTCTAAGCTCATCAGTAAAGTGAGTCACATCAAAGAGCTGCTTACCTCAAACTACTGTGTATCTCAGAAGAAGTCCTGCTACATTGTAGGCAAATGTAAGGTGAAGAGAACAGCCAGGAAAGCTGTCAAACGTTAGCAGTGGTGTGGGCATGTCATTGACTATATAACCTAGGTGGGCAGACATTGCGATCCTACCTGTGGTGCGGGAACAATGCTCTGCAGGCTTAGACCTTCACTCATTTCTGACAACAATGCCGAGAGAGGTGAAGCCATTTAACTGTATTTACAGGTTAGCTTTAGACAATGCGCTTGTATCAGTGCGACTCACTGAATACTAATATGCTGATACATTGATTGTATGCCTTTTCCTAATAATGCATTGTTCTATTGTGTGGTTGTATCAGATTCACTGATAGGAGGGCTCACCTAATTTGGAATTACTGCTACCTGCCATTTCTCCAGAAGAAGACACTTTCCTGCAACCACCAAGGCTTGGAGCTAAATCAGAGAACTGTCAACATATGCAGCATGGACAGGTTGAGCTTGGGCTAAGTTTGATGGTCAATAATCGTCCATTTATAACAGGAATAACGGATGCATATCACATGAAAGAACAACAGATGGCTGTGTACAGATCCATTTTACAGAGACTTCAATTTAAAAAAAAAATCCGTTTGCAATCCGCTTTTTTAGCTGGATAATAAAGATACGTCTGCACAGTTTTTCTGTATTAAGATAACTGATTGCTTTTGATCTGTTGTAAATGAATGATTGCGGCACATGTGATCTCAACCTTAAAGCTCAGCTGGTAGAGGGACATGTAGTGGTCACATGTTGTGGTCCGAAGCCAGCAGTAACAAAAAACAAACACTTTATTTGCTTATTTGTTAAAATATATCAAATAAATCTCAACTAACCCAAAGTTATTTATTTAATAAAGTCCCCATACGGCACAGGGGTAAGTAACCAAAAACCAAAAGTGTGCCAGAAGCAATGTCTTTAATTTTATTGAATAAATGTAGAAATGATAAACAGCACAATTTAAGCAAAAAAATAAAGAGCAGGCACAAGCAACAAAGACAATTGGTGGGTGAGCTAATGGAAAAATGCTTACAGGCAACAATAGATTAGCCAGTCGATATGTGATGTTACCTTATGCTGATTTGTATCTGGTACACCCTGATATACATAGATTCATCAATTAGGGCTATGCACTCTTTCGATTTGCTCACCCAGTTTTCTTTGTTGCTTGTGCCTGCTCTTCTGTTTTTTGCTTATTAATGTACTGTTTATCATTTTAAATTTATTGAATAAAATTCAAGTTTTATTAGGACATTGTTGTACTTTGCTCCTGGCACACTTTTCCTTTTTGGTTGTATATTTGTTAAAATAATACACGAGACATGTAATAACACAGGGGAAAGTAGTCACTGAATTAGGCATCTCAGGCTCTTCCAGCCCTTGGTCATAGTGACTAAGGACTGATCCTTGCCGTGCGTCTCCTAGATGGTGAGCTGACAACTTGCTCTTCCTTCATAGTTGTCACATGTTATTACATTAAAAATTGATGTTCATGACCCGGTGTTGCAGACCTGAACTGTACCGGAAGGGATTGCGCATATTTATGTAATGCACATTAGGCATCAGGAATACATCAAACATGTAAAATATATTTCTATAGCGTCATAGACAGATACTGAAGTGCTAGTAATTTGTTGGCATGAAGACAAAAAAAACACAAAACCTACTACATTTAGCACTGAATATATTTGGAAATATGAGTCCCACAGATGTTGTATTTTTTACCTTTATTTCTATCAAACTATGCCACACTTTTAACTTCCGGCCCATTTCAGCGTATCGTTACAGGGAACTTGGTGTTATGGGATTGTCATGATAATGTCTATTGTAATGAAAGGAGATTGTCAGCAATAATTGAGAAAACTATGTTTTATTAATAATCTTCCATATTGACAAGATATATATACAGTACATTGCTGCATGGCTCATGATATTACTCGTACTACGCAGCAATAATTTTCCACACCCCATGACGATTTTCATAGAAATGACCATGAGATCCTTGACTTTTCTAACCATCGATGAGAAAATATTCTGGAGTGCACATTTGCTTATTTCTCTTACCTTATAATTTAGTTACGATTTCTTTACATCAAAGGAAGAAACACTTTACTATTCTAATTTATTACTACGTTACACTTTGAACATATCTTTAAAGGCTTTAGAACCATGCACGTTCTAATATTGTGGCTACTTGTCAGTGCAATGATAATAATATTATATTATATAGTATTTAATATTGTATAATACCTGGATAAATGTATTTTGTTAATATTATATAAAATATATAATTATCATCATCAATCCGTTACATATTTCTTAAATGGGCAATAAGTTTATTTTCTGTTATAACGGTATAACTAAAGATTTTAAGTATCAACCTAATATTAACAGTAGTCTATTACAAAAATTATATAAGGTCATAAAAAGACATAGAAAGCAAGAGATATGCTGCTGGAGGAATCTCATAGGCGGCTTTTGTGACAGTGCTTGGTGCAGTTTCTCATACATTTTTTTAAGCAGAAGTAGAACCAGCAGGAATAAATTGTATAACTTATAATTCCATTAGTTTTAAATCATCTTTTGGTTGAATTGAAGCTCAAATGTTTCAAAAACTGCACCAACCTCCATAAAAGCGGAAGACAGAACTAAAAAAAGGTCACATCTCACCCTACCGGCTATAAGAGGACATGTGCAACCTGCCATTTATGAAGACAATATATCAGTAGTACAGGGCTTATCTGTAATGTAAAAGTCCGTAATTCTACTGCAGGAAAAACAAAACCTAAAACATCCTACCACCCAGTCCTGGTAACCAGAAATGACCAATCTCTGACATAAGTCATACCAACAAAAGTCAGAGTGTCAGCAGCCACAGGAAGTTAGTCACTAGGCCAGTCCAATTCATCCTGCATTGCTTTTAGGTCCCATTTTGTATAAGATCCAATGGATTTGAGATGCAGCCCTCAACAGAGTCATACGTATATATCCAGTATAGAATAAAAGAGCAGAGCAGTTCTTTCTTACTGACCAGATAGCGATCATTTCCAACCAAGTATTGGGAATGTCCCATTTGTAATCCATCATCGGTAGCACACAGCAACATGAACAAAACCAGTATATCCAAAGTGTCCATGCAGGAGTTACAGGTGTTGGGTCTAAGGAGCAGGTAGATCCATGTAGGAGCAGCTGTGAAATATATAGAAAATGTTCGGGACTGGGAAAAACTGGCATTTTATGCTGTGATCTTTGTATTCTTCACAATGAGGCATTGTTAGGTATAAGATCAGTCGAACAATGAAGCTTTGATAGAACATAATACCCATTCAGGAGCTCAACTATGCACACTTACTCTGAACACACACAAAACACAAGCAACATTTGCTTTGCATGGCACACAATGGGCATCTGACATTATACTTAGCCTAATAGCATTGCATCAATAAATGCAGAGATGTCTGCTCTCTCCTTCACCAGTCTCAAGAATGTAGTGGTCTCTAATGACTTTAGGATCTCTTCAGTTTCTATCTATATCATACTATTTTTGTGAGTTAGTTTGTGAGTTTTTGTAAGTTTCTGGCAATATTGATGGCATATCTCTAGGTCGATCCTCTACAGACAAATATTTATGGCTTATATTTATTGAGTGCCGTATCCTATTAATTCAATTACACAGATGCAGTTCTGCCCATACAGTTGAGGCTGTGCATGGTACTACAGTTCATGCTCCTTTATTCTGAAATTTGTAATAGTCACCGAAGTCACAACTCCATTACAGGTCACTTCTCCTGGAACAACTTATCAGTGGGGGTCCCTGGAGTTCCACCTTCATTACATACCACACCCCTTTATTTTGCATATTAGAGAGGTTCCCCAGAGTCACATGTCAACTACAGCTCACACCCCTTTATTTTGCTTATCATTGAGGGTCTCCAGAGTCACATGTCCACTGCAGCGCACACCCTTTTTTTCTGCTTAGCAGTGAGGGTCCCCAGAATTACACATCCACCAGTCAAATATTCATAGCCCATGTTATGGTAGGTCATCAATATTGATGTCATGTGAAACCGAATTACTAAACGCTGTCGGGGACATATTCAGTTGTTGTCTTTGTAGATGGTTATAGGTATGCTTTTAGATATGATTATACTGATACACAATGATGCTAGCATCTAGCATGTGGCTATGATAAAGAACTTACTTCTTGATAAGGTTGGAAAATGTTTTGGGTTAAGTGAACAGCTGGTCGAAAACAAAAAAATCTCTCCTAACATTTGGAAAATTTCAGTAGTTTTAAACGTAGGATCCTCTTTTAGGGAAGTATTATACACCTACAGATATTTATTCTAAGGAGATCATTTCCCCAACTTACAGTTCACTTATAATTTAAAATTAGCAAATTTATTTTAGGGGAATTGAATTCCATTCGATTTTTACAAAAATACTTATTTTTGTCACAAGCCCTGGGAAAGTGTAAGGAACCCCGAGAGTACCTGCTGCAGAGAGGGCGGCTCGCCGCAGTAAGGGAGACGAGGGCAGAGCGGCGGAGAACTCACTGAGAAGCAAGTAGGACCTGAACCACGTGACTAAGGGGTAGTGACCGAGGGACGGAGACAGGCGGCGCCAGAGAGCGGGGGAGTCGACCGGCGCCGGAGAGGAGTATAACATGCCGAGGTCAGAACCAGGAGGACAACGAGGTACCAGAGGAGAGACAGAGGGATAGTCAGGAGGAAGCCGAAGGTCAGAAGCCGAGCCGAGCAGTGAGAGACCAAAGGAGACGCAAGGTAGCAGAGTCAAACAGACTGGCCAGATCATACACGGAAAGCAGTCAAACAAAATACAGTATGCACACTACTGAGTGACGCAGCACAGTTGTCCTGGTCAGTTCTGACTGGGTGTGTGAATTAACCAGTTTCACTGTAAAAGTTAATTTGACAAATTTAGTTTTTACTGCTTCCCTTGTGAATGACTTCGCTGTCTCCTTGGGAGCCACCCCGGCCCACGGCTTACAGCTTACAGTCCCACTATGTCACAATGACTCATGCAACTTCATGACATTGTGGGACCTGGGAAGTGGCAGATGTGTCCAGGATGCGAGGGCCAGAAGTGAAGATTCAGGTGCCTCAGTGGAATGGCCTGGATACTCGACTGGGGCAATGCAAATCGAATTGCTAATTTCAAGTTAAAAATTCATATTTATTAAGCTCCTGCTAGTTGCTGTCATAGGAAGAATTTTAATTCCGTTTATGTGAAGAAAGGTGTTAGATTTGGGGCTATATATCAGAAAAAAGTGCTACAAAATTAATTAAGATTTAAGACCACAGGAGTAAGACGTGCCTAAATCATTAAGAGGAGCACATCACCTAATGAAACAGGCGTATCTTACAAGTGCCCAGAGACTGGAGTACATTTTTGGCATCAATTAAACCACTAACGTGGCGTACCTTTTCATTAGCTTGATGAGCAGGCTTAGCCATGCTCTGTCCCACCCATGCTTTGCACATTTTAGTTTAGCTGGTATACCAGAAAAAAAAGCCAAATGTTGCAAAATTTTTGAGCAACTTCCAAGTTGTGCACAAATGTTGTAACATTTAAAGGTGTTTTCGCCAGAAAACTGGAGTTAACACCTTCATGAGTAAGCACAATCGTTTTTATTATCCATGCTCTAGTGTCTAGTAGGACCCCAAACCAGTACCTTTGTAAGGGTATATATCCACATTCAGGATTACATCCGGATTAGCTGCGGATTGAACGCTGGGTACAGCCGCAGCTTTCAACCTGCAGCGTCCACATGTTACAGCATAGTGGAGGGGATTTTATGAAATCCCGTTTCCACTATGCGTGTGAGCACGCATCCGGCGGCCCTGCGTTTACAGACATGCGGCGCGTCTTTTTAGAATGCAGCATGTCTGTTTACCTTGTGGCTCTGTCGCCGCAAGGTAAATCACAAGGCCCTATGTATGGGGTGCGGAGATTCCGGATGTGTGCAATGAACACATCTGGAATCACCGCGCGTACAGAAGGGGGCGGCACTTTGGGCGGAGAGGGTTTTCCGCTCAGTCCAAAGCGCCGTGATTACGGACCGTGGTCACACGCACCCTTAAACTTCTAAAGTAGTGGGGCACTGTTAGAAATTTTGCATTGGGGCCCATGAGCTTCAAGTTAAGCCACTGAGTTTTCGAGATATTTTGTTGCCACACAATTTTGCCAACCAAAAGGAATGAAATAAGGTATAGTATAAAAAAGTCTGAAATCTAAAATGCTCACTGCCAGAATTCCTTACAGGGCTCTTTTAACTCTGTGACAAATAAGGCACTGTCCAATAGATGTAGACCATTTTGACGTTTGCTTCATAATGTTTTATCCTTATCGTTTATTTTTCTTCCCCCCTTGTTGCTGCCATGTGACACATCCTCACCTTAGTGCAGCCTTTTTGATGATAACAGACCAAGGCAATATTTTAATGATAGTATATGATCATTTTTTTATGATACAGGTTTGTGTGATTTTTTTAAACAACACAAACTAGTAAAACCATCTTATATGAAAAATTGATATAGGAAAAAATGAATAAATTAAATAATGAGGATTAAAGCACCTCTGACTTTTGGTTTCTATCAGGAAAAAAATATTAGGAAGTATATTGCTGAGTTCTATATGTGATTAGTCTGCTTCATTTCACTACAGGTACATGTCATCAGTGTCGGACTGGGGTACCAAGGGCCCACCAGTAACATTGACTTTGGGGGGTCCCACTTTTCACCTGCACACATACTACACTACCCTTGTTTACAAATGTACCTATATCTCTACAGTATATAATAATAAACTGGGTAGTTTGGTTAATGAATGATCAGATGCTGCTTGTTTTGTACAGAGTGAATCAAGTGAATTATGCCAAGTATTGCCCATACAGTGGGGTTGGGGTCCAGCTCTGCCCAGGGGCCCACCGGGGGATTCCCCTGTTACCCCATGGGCCAGTCCGAGCCTGCATGTCATATTCCTTCCTTGATTCCTGACTTTGGGTGTCCATTACAATCTGACCAGGGAGCTTGTTTTCCCTGTGTAGTGCCTGTTTCTCCTTCATACAACACATCCCTTCTAGGATTAGTCTCTTGTGGATTGCAGCTGCCAAGTTTTAATTCCTGGTAGTCTGCTTGATTTTCTCCATGAAGGAAACATCTTTTTAACACTCAAAAATACATGTCATGGCTTATATGGCATGTCACAATAATCCCAAGAACGCATACTGGAGAGTTCTAGAAAAAGTGCCAAAATAGCTCCTCTCACCTGTTCATTAGCCTGTTTTTCACAGTCTCTGATTACCCAACTGTTTGTACTTGGCTGCCATTTTTCTGAAGCACTTACACAGTGCTCTGTGCCAACTACGTCAATTCTCTTCCTGTCTGACCTTAGAGGCTGGGCCGCTTCAGCGTTCATATCTGATGATTAAACTGGAGATTCCGGACTAATTATTTTAACATTCCATTTCAGGCTTTACTCATTAAGAAATTTGTTGAAAATAACACAGATGGTGACCTTGTTGGTGAAAGTTCTTCACAGTACTCTTCTGAGGTGAGATATATACTGTGTGCACAATTAATAGGCAATTTGTATTTTTTATGATTAATTTTATCATTGAAAAACTATAGGGCTCACTGCCGGCCCAAAAGGTTAATAAACCTGAAACCCGAATAAGTAAGGTGGACAAGAGGCCATGTCATTATTCTTTGCTGACTAGTCAACCAGTAGCAAGAGATGTATGCGACAAAGCATGATCCTGCAAAAACATTGTGGTTTTCTCTTACAGATGCAGGCTATATCTGTACCACTGCCTGAAGAAAGTGAAGTGTGTTCTAAAAAACTGGCAGTAGGTTTGGGAGTTAATTTTGTGCCCATCTTCAACCCCAAAAGGTCCAACAAGCTCATCTTTAATAATACCAGTCCATAGCAGTACTCCAACTTCACCTTGCTGGTGTCTGAGTCAAAGAGGAGGTCAGTGCCAATTACTAATCCAGCCACAGCCCATCTATCTGGTCTGTCATTAGTCACTCTCCGGTACGGACTGGGGCCGAAATTCAGCACTGGCATTAGAAATCACAGAGGCCCATGTTGTCCCCATCCCCATGAACCAGATGGGATATATTACTAATATTACCCTGGATGGAGAAAAGGAAGATTTACTACAAGATCAATATTTCTAATGATACCCGTGGCCTGCTGGGGTAAGTGACGGAGTCAGCGACTTTGTGCTCCATCCAGGGCCGTATTTGCCACTAGGCACCCGAGGGCACGTGCCTAGGGCGGGGACGATGCGGGGGGCAGCACCAGAGCAAGCAGGCAAGGTTTTTTTTTTTTTTTTTTTTCCCCACCTCCCGACCGCCCCAACCCCCGCCCCCCCAGCCCCCCCCCCGGGACCAGCCTCCCACCCACCCTCCGACCGCCGCCCCCCCGCCCTCCTTGAAGACGATACTCACCTTGCTCCAGCGATGCCTGGTCTCAGCTTCTGTAGCGCGTCCTGAGTGAGCGGTCATGTGGTACCGCTCATTAAGGCTCATGAATATGCGCATATTCATGAGCCTTAATAAAGCGGTATCACGTGACCGCTCATGCAGGAAGAAGGAGCTGCAAGCCTGCGCCTGTGCGCCGGGAGTCGGGACAGAGAGCCGGAGGGATGTCGCCGTCGGCGCGCCCGCTTGGTGTGAGACAGCTGACAGGTGAGTATGAGGGACAGAGGACAGGGGGGATTGAAGGAGGACGGTAAGCCGCCCGTGCCATGGGAGAAGGAGGGGGGTGGTGGAGTGATGAGCCATGCATGGGGGGGAGGGGGGAGGGGGGAGTGATGAGCCATGCATGGGGGGGGAGGGGGGAGTGATGAGCCATGCATGGGGGGGGAGGAGGGGGAGTGATGAGCCATGCATGGGGGGGGAGGAGGGGGGAGTGATGAGCCATGCATGGGGGGGGGGAGGGGGGAGTGATGAGCCATGCATGGGGGGGGGAGGAGGGGGAGTGATGAGCCATGCATGGGGGGGGAGGAGGGGGGAGTGATGAGCCATGCATGGGGGGGGAGTGATGAGCCATGCATAGGGGGAATATGAGTCGTGCATACAAGAGGTGGGGGGAGTGATGAGCCATGCATGGGGGGGGAGGAGGGGGGAGTGATGAGCCATGCATGGGGGGAGGAGGGGGGAGTGATGAGCCATGCATGGGGGGGGAGGAGGGGGGAGTGATGAGCCATGCATGGGGGGGGAGTGATGAGCCATGCATAGGGGGAATATGAGTCGTGCATACAAGAGGTGGGGGGGGTTATGAGCCATGCATACAGCCAGGGGGGCGGATATGAGCCATGCATACAGGGGGGGGGAATTATGAGCCATGCATACAGGGGGGGGAATTATGAGCCATGCATAGGGGGATATGAGCCATGCATACAGGGGGGCGGATATGAGCCATGCATACAGGGGGGGGAATTATGAGCCATGCATAGGGGGATATGAGGCATGCATACGGGGGGGTGGATATCAGCCATGCATACAGGGGAGAATTATGAGCCATGCATACAGGAGGTGGGGGGGAATTATGAGCCATGCATACAGGAGGTGGGAGGGAATTATGAGCCATGCATATGGGGATATGAGCCATGCATACGGGGGGGGGGAAATTATGAGCCATGCATACGCGGGGGGGATATGAGCCATGCATATGGGATGGGAGGAAGGTGAGCCATGCATACAAGATGGGAGGGCGGCATTATACACTATTGAGCATCATATGGGGTCATTATACAGTATGGAGCATCATGTGGGGTCATTATACAGTATGGAGCATCATGTGTGGCCAATATACAGTATGGAGCATCATGTGCGGTCATTATACAGTATGGAGCATCATGTGCGGTCATTATACAGTATGGAGCATCATGTGCGGTCATTATACAGTATGGAGCATCATGTGCGGTCATTATACAGTATGGAGCATCATGTGCGGTCATTATACAGTATGGAGCATCATGTGCGGTCATTATACAGTATGGAGCATCATGTGCGGTCATTATACAGTATGGAGCATCATGTGCGGTCATTATACAGTGTATGGAGCATCATGTGCGGCCATTATACAGTATGGAGCATCATGTGCAGTCATTATACAGTATGGAGCATCATGTGCGGTCATTATACAGTATGGAGCATCATGTGCGGTCATTATACAGTATGGAGCATCATGTGCGGTCATTATACAGTATGGCGCATCATGTGCGGTCATTATACAGTATGGGGCATCATGTGCGGTCATTATACAGTGTATGGAGCATCATGTGCGGTCATTATACAGTGTATGGAGCATCATGTGCGGTCATTATACAGTGTATGGAGCATCATGTGCGGTCATTATACAGTATGGAGCATCATGTGCGGTCATTATACAGTATGGAGCATCATGTGCGGTCATTATACAGTGTATGGAGCATCATGTGCGGCCATTATACAGTATGGAGCATCATGTGCAGTCATTATACAGTATGGAGCATCATGTGCGGTCATTATACAGTATGGAGCATCATGTGCGGTCATTATACAGTATGGAGCATCATGTGCGGTCATTATACAGTGTATGGAGCATCATGTGCGGTCATTATACAGTGTATGGAGCATCATGTGCGGTCATTATACAGTGTATGGAGCATCATGTGCGGTCATTATACAGTGTATGGAGCATCATGTGTGGCCATATTTTTTTGGTTATAATTATTGTATATGAAACAGTTGTGATCAGCAGTGCTAAATGGCTGTGGTTGGGACGTGGATATGGGTGTGACTAGTTGTGAAATGGGTGTGGTCAGAGGCGTGGCCTAAAATTTGCCGCGGCGCACTAAGTGCGCCGCAACCTTTATAACTCTTTCCCTTCAAGAGTTGGGAGGTATGGTACCGCATTTGCCAGATCACAGCAAGTGCCACAAATCCCATAGGGAATGAATGAAGCCAAGCGCAGTGTTGCCGTAAGTGATCCGTTGTAAGTGATCCGTTACGTGGCAGATGAAAAAAAACTGCCCGATCTGCTGCAAAAGGCTATTTTCACAACAGCGATTCTTGCCAAAGTCACTGCCGATAGTGTCATACTCACCAATGGGGGGGCAGCGCTAAAAGTGCCTAGGGCAGCAGAAACTCTAAATACGGCCCTGGCTCCATCACAACTCTTACCAGTATGAGTGTCTTGAGAACACTAATTCTATTAGCAACATAGCAGATAAGGCAGCCCACAACTAGAAAGGCCCTTCTGGCATTTGCCAGAATTGCCAGATGGCCAGTCAGGCCCTGGTCGCTCTCATCTCATCAGTCCAAAAAACCTTTGAAAAATCTGTTGTCAGATATTTCTTGGTCTCGTCTTAACATTTCAACTTCTGTGTCTTGTTCAATGGTGGTCAACTTCGAGTGATCACACCCCAATATCTTAGCAATTTCAAGAGTGCTGTACCAGTCTGTAAGACTTTTAATAATTTTTTACTTTTCAAAAATCTCTTTTTTGGCCTAATGATTCACGTATAAGGGGCTAAATGAAAAAGTAATTGTCATTTTCATTCTACAAATCAAAAATAAACATGAAAATAATCAACTTTATATTTTGTCTTAGATAGATTTGCTTTTCTTCTCCTCTTGGATTGATCTTTCACTCTCAATTCATGTGTAAAATCTGTTTTCAGTGAATACAGACCTTCCCATTACTGAGATAGGAGATGGCAGTTGGTGTTTTTAAAATGATATAGAAAAGGAAGGAGGGAGGACCTAGAAGCTTATTTGAGCTCCATAGAACTTTACAAGCACCAACTGCCACATCCTCTCTCTATAATAGGGAAATCTGTATTAAGTGAAGAAAGGATTTCCTGTGAAGTGAGAAGTTTGAAAATAAATAATCAGTCCAGGAGGATGAGAAAGAAGTAGATTTCTCTAATAATATATATTACAAAGTTTCTTATTTTCATGTGTAGATTTTATGTTCTTGAGATATTACCACTTTTCTTTTGTTCTGTTTGTTGTCTTGGAGACTGACCACTGCTGTTAGACAGCAAAACATGCACAATTCTTACAAGCTCTTTTCTATTGATCTTGAAAGCACTGTTTGAAGCCAGTCAGTATCGCTGGAGCATACTTTTACTTGCTATTCCTGGACAAGTTGCTTCCTAGCTATACAACAGCAGTGGTCAGTTGCCAAGGCAACAAGCTGCAAATAAAAGAAAATATTATTATTTATTAGCAGCCTTCAGCTCGATCTTGAGCCATGGCGACTTGATGGATGAATGCTCTGTAGGAGGAACGATCTTGTGTGAGCCTAGATAGGTCCACCAGGGTCTTCTCCGCCGTTATCTCGATTGTATCAAGCCATCGGATTGCTGGTCTTTACATTGTTCCATCTTATCTTCCAACCATGGTGTCCTTCTCCAGTGATTGCTCTCTTTGTATAAAGTGTTCAAAGCAAGCAAGTTGCAGCTTGGCGATCCTTGCTTCGAGTGACATGTATTAGTAAAGAAACACAGTAGTGATACTAGAATGATATTATTGAAGGAAATAAATTAATAAAATGAAATATACACTATATTTAATAGATCACCACATGTGCAACAATTTTAGTGGAGGAACACTAAAGAGAGAAAACCAAAGCTCCCAGCATAGAGACCCGAACCAATAAGAACATGACAGGAAGTATTGATAATATTATTTTATTAATTCATTTATTAGTAGCAATAGTGACAACCATTAAAAAGATATTTATTTGTTTTAAAAAAAAAATAAAATACATATATAAATATATTCCAAAGTATGTGCGCAATTAAAACCGCAAAATTATAGGGCCAGCCAAATCCTCATCGTATATTACAAGTGGCAATTTATCCCATATGCACACTAAATTTAAGTATATATATATAAATAAAAATCAATATGTGCCAGTGATAAAAAATCACACAAGATATATATCAAAAAGTAAGAAGTCAGTCTTAAAAAATCATGGTGACAATGTGGAACAATATGTAAAGTGCCAAGTGCAACAAGTTAATTACCACCCAAGCGACCTCTAGTGCAAAGAAAAAAACAGCAAAAAAGGGCCAAATAATTGAAAGTGCTATGTGCCAATGCAATGGGAATGCCAATTACTTACTATAATAGATCGGGTGAAATGATCCCAGGCTGTTAGCGGTTAAATAATGCGCACCCCGACGCGCGTTTCAGACCCGCAGTCCTTCGTCAGGGGGAATTCCGCGCGTCGGGGTGCGCATTATTTAACCGCTAACAGCCTGGGATCATTTCACCCGATCTATTATAGTAAGTAATTGGCATTCCCATTGCATTGGCACATAGCACTTTCAATTATTTGGCCCTTTTTTGCTGTTTTTTTCTTTGCACTAGAGGTCGCTTGGGTGGTAATTAACTTGTTGCACTTGGCACTTTACATATTGTTCCACATTGTCACCATGATTTTTTAAGACTGACTTCTTACTTTTTGATATATATCTTGTGTGATTTTTTATCACTGGCACATATTGATTTTTATTTATATATATATACTTAAATTTAGTGTGCATATGGGATAAATTGCCACTTGTAATATACGATGAGGATTTGGCTGGCCCTATAATTTTGCGGTTTTAATTGCGCACATACTTTGGAATATATTTATATATGTATTTTATTTTTTTTAAAAAACAAATAAATATCTTTTTAATGGTTGTCACTATTGCTACTAATAAATGAATTAATAAAATAATATTATCAATACTTCCTGTCATGTTCTTATTGGTTCGGGTCTCTATGCTGGGAGCTTTGGTCTTCGAGTGACATGTCTAGCTGGATTTGTCCAAAATTGATTTGTTTGTTCTTCTTGCTATCCATGGTATTGACAACATCCTTCTCCAGCAGCACATTTCGAAGGGGTTGACTCTTCTACTGTATTGTTTTCTTTATTGTCCAGGATTCACATCCATATGTTGCTAAAGAAAAAAACAGACTTTGTACGAGCCGTGTTTTCATCGCCAATGAAATGTTCCTCAATTTGAACACCTTGTCCAGTGACCTCATGGTAGATTTGCCCATAGCTATTCACCTATTTACTTCTGGTGTCCTCACTACATCTTCTTGAGTGATCATTGATCCGAGTAGGTTGAAGTCCTTTACACCTTTCAGATTGTCGCGCCCATCTCAAGTGTTTCCCAGTTGTACCTAGCAGTAGTCGATATCTTTGTTTTCCTTGTATTGAGTAGGAGTGCTAGGCTCGGGCCTTTCATCATGACACTCCGCAATAAGTCCTAAAAGTGTTAATATCTCAAGAATGGAGGCAAATTTTAATATGCAATAAATTGTAAAAGTGCTTGTTTTTACAAGAACTATCTGGCAATATCTATCTATGAAGATGGTAATAACTCTTGTTGTGTTAACTGTAAGTCGCAATTTCATTATTGTAGTAGATGAGAGCGGGAATTCCATCCTTATCTTTATAAAATCATTAATTGGCCTGGGGCCTCTATTGGAACATTCAGACAATGATAATTGGTGAAAATGGTAAGTGTGTACAATATATGATCAGCACATAGTCAAATACTGGTTTATGGAGTAATATCACTCCAGTGTAAAACTAATAGCAACAGACCCTGTCCTTACTATTTTGTGTGATGATAATCAATCTGTACTTGTGTCCAATCCTATGGTTTTAATTAACCTAATAATGGCTGATTTTGATGCCGGTGTTTGAGTCTATACGCTACGTCTTTGCTCCCCAGCAATTTATAAACCCTGAGAAAGAATCATTAAAGGGAATCTGTCAGGTCCGATAACACCGTTAACCTGTAGATATGGGGCTTTTCTGCAAGTTAATAGCATTATGAAGTTGCCCCGTCGCAGTAGCAAAAGTATGGCACCCAAGAGAATCTGAACTTTATTTATTGGGATTTTAAGAGAATACAGTCTAAATTTCTCCTCAAAAAATGCTTCAGATACACATTTAACACTCTTCTTATTCATGTGAATTTAACATGCACTTTTGTGATTATACGATGAGTTTTTGAGTGTTTTTCTATAAGGTTTTTAAAGATGTCCCTCAGAAAAAAAGTAGTGACATTTCTTTTCTTTGAGGCAAATTCCTTGTGGAATATTTTCTACATTGTCAAAGTCAACCGATACACCACGTGAAAAAATGCTTTAAAAACCTCTCCAAAACTGCTTCAGGAAAAAAAAATCCTAATAATAATGAAGCAGATTCTACTTCAAAAATTTCTCAGATTTTGTGAAATCTGTCTGATGCTGGTCACCAGGTGGAACATCGCAGTATCATCCAATTCAATACAGAAACAGCCGATGACAACCGAAAGGAGCCAGGCTAGATGTAATGCCGAAGGCTGGGACTACACAATGATTTTGTATGTCCACCAGAAATCTTTTTCAGTCATGTACTCTCTGTAGTCCACCTGAAAAAGCACTAAATAAACACTGAGCAGAATGAATGTATGCACTGCAATGTAAAAAGGGCTTGCTGTACATATCTTCAGGCTTTAAAACTTTTAACTATCGTACTTCAAGTTTTCAAAGGTGCAAAGTCACTAAAAGAAGTGACCTTACCATTCTGCTCATTAATTTAAATAATACAATTAAGGAAAAATGCTGGTTGCAAAAGATATTGCGTATCACGCTAATGAAACAACAGAAAAAAAACACAAAAAATAGGACAATTTAAAAAAGTATACTGACTTGTCCTGAAGCAGTTTTCTCCTGAAAACTTGGTGGGTTCACACATGTCTAAAACCGTTATGTGCTCAAACCCTGGGAGCCTTTGTCCATATGTAACTGAGAATCTGTTATTGCTACTGTCTGGACATTGTCATTCAATCTTTCAGGCTTTATTCAGGCAACAGTGTAAATGATATATCACCTGAAGAAATCGTCTGTTAGGTAAGAATTCTGATGTTGGGCCTCATTTACACTTCTGTGTTTAAACATGTATGTGAAAAACTAATACCATTGTCATCAGTGTTTTGGATCAGTGTGTCATCAGTGTATGGTCCTCAGGCCCAGATTAACCATCTGCCTCATGAGACAAAATCCCGGTGGACTGAAGGATTCCAGTACGTTATGGCCTGCCAGCCCTGGTTGTATAGCCACGGCTCTTTCATTTTTACTGTGTGCGCATGTACGCACGCCCTCAACATTCACTACGCTGCTACGGCATATACAGTGTCAGTATCAGGACTCAGGGGGACATTCTGTGTGAGCAGAGTAACCGCCCTCTGCTCTCCCGCTCTGGATTACTTAAAACAGCAGCTGCAGGAGCTGGTATGATCTGCAGCATCTCCAGATTGGTGAGTTGCCAAAGTTACCAGCCCCAAGTGCCTCCTATGTGTTTATACACCGGTCTGTGCCTCTTATGTTTATATACAACAGCCTCAGTGCTACCCACGTGTATGTATGTAATGCAGGTGATCGGATGCAACAACAGAGGGACACGAGGCAGGACAAGTTAATGAGCTATTATTTCCTCAGATATGGTGGGAAATCAAAGTTATTATAGAAAACAGTTAACAGGATGAAACCGGATAATTACAAGTATATTATACACAACAGGGCATACAATAAGTCTTAAATTTCCCTTTGAACGTTAGAGAAGATTCTTGAGCACTATGCTTATGTCCCTTTAAAATGGGTAAAATACCTGTTTCTGTGAGAACTACTGTGCAGACTACTCCAGTAGCAATGACACTGGCGGGGGTCTCCTGTTCTTCCCGTTAGGCCGCAAGTCCTCCTGACGACAAAGTCTACCAAAGCACGTTGGGCCTCCTTCACTTCAATTGACCCCCATCCTGTCTGCTGCTCCAGCCCAGGCCAACCGCTGTACCATATGTCAGTGCTTGAAGCAATGGCCCGCCTCACTTGCACTATTTGCTCACCACAGCAGGTGTGCTCTCTTGGGCAATGTCTCCTCACCGATCTTTGGTGCTTGACTGCTGGCGGGTGTTTTTCAGGTCTGAAAGGATGAGGGCTAGGCTCCGTTTCCTGACTGGCATCATCTGGACTTTTTATCTGGACCGACGCAGGTCTAGAATACAGGTCTTCACTGGCGTAATCAGGACTCTGGGTCTTAACCAACGCAGATCGGGTCCTCGTGGGTTGACCGAAATAGTGAAGCTCTGGGTCTGACCTAGTGCCGCTGCAGTCCTGTTTGTAACCGGACAGCAGCCCACTGGCACTCGCTTCTTACTGAGGCCTGTTACTCTGGCTGCAGTATCTTTTCCTGTGCATGTGCATGTCTGGACTGCTGTACACTTTGGTGCCAAAACCCACTCTGGTTTGGTGCGCAGATCTTTTATGCTGTGGAACTCGATCATGAATGGAACCTAACTAGGTGTTACATCCAAGCTCGTCCTCCCTACAACTCTTCCTGTTCTGGTTTGTTCCATGTTGTCCCGTCTGAACTGTAGATGGCAGCATTCTTGCACCAACGACACACAGCACTGGATTCTTTCAGGAGTTTTGTCTCCTCTTACATACACACCTACTTCAATGCCTCCTATGTGATGTATATACACCAGCCTCAAAGCCTCCTATGTGGTGTATATATGCCAGTCTGTGCATCCTACGTGTATATACACAATCTCAGTGCCTCTAAAGTGTACAGTGGCATGTAAAAGTTTTGGCACCCCTGGTCAAAATTTCTGTTATTGTGAACAGTTAAGTTGTACAGTAGATGAAGTGATCTATGAAAGGCCTAAAGTTAAAGCTGACACTTTTTTTTGTATTTTAGGAAAATTTATTATATTTTTATCTTTTACATTTAAAAATTACAAAATGGAAAATGGGCCGATGCCAAATTTTATGCACCCTGCATTGTTAATACCTAGTAGCACCCCCTTTTGAAAGTATCACGGTTTGTAAATCCCTTTTGTAGCCAGACAATAGTCTTTCAATTCTTATTTGAGGGATTTTCAACCATTTTTCCTCAGAAAATTGTTCCAGTTCTGCGAGATTCTTGGGTAATCTTTCATGTACTTTTATTTTGAGATCTAGCCACAGATTTTCTATGATATTCAGATGGGGTGACTGTGAGGGCCACTGTAAAACCTTCAGCTTGCGCCTTTTGAATTTGTCTATTGTGGATTTTCACGTGTGTTTAGGTTTATTATCCATTTGTAGAAGACAATCTCTTTTCAACTTCAGCTTTTTTACAGATGGCGTTATGTTTGCATCAACAATTTGTTGAAGTTTTATTGAACACATTCTTCCCTCTACTCATGAATTTTCCCCACCATTGGCTTCAACACAAACCCAAAGCATGATTGATCCACCTCCATGCTTAATGGTTGGCGAGATATTTCTTTCCTGAAATTCCATACCCTTTTTTTCTCTACAAATTCCTTTTGCTCATTGTAGCCAAAGAGTTCTATTTTAACCTCATCGATCCATAGGACTTGTTTCTGTAATGCATCAGGCTTGTTACTTGTTTAAATGTTCTTTTGCATACTTTTGACACTGGATTTTATGATGAGGACGCAGGAGATGTATTCTTCTGATGACTCTTCCATGAAGACCATATTTGTGCAGGTGTCTCTCAGCAGTAGAACAATGTACCGCAACTCCAGAGTTTGGTAAATCTTTCTGAAGGTCTTTTGCAGTCAAGTGGTGGTTCTGATTTGCATCTCTAGCAATCCTAGAAGCAGATATCACTGAAGGTTTGCTTGGTCTTCCAGACTTTATTTTGACCTCAACTGTTCCTGTTAACTGCCATTTCTTAATCATCTTATTCACATTTTGAACTGCGGAAAAGGCAACTTGAAAACACTTTGCTATCTTATAGCCTTCTCATGCTTTGTGGGCCTCCCCATTTTCATTTTCAGCTGCTTAGAAGAACCCATGGCTGACGTTTTTTGGCACAAGTTTAAGCTGGGTTTATATAAAGCTGGGATATTTGCATCAGATGGCCATTCTTATTGATGATAGTGAACAAGCCATAACCCTAACAGGCTAATTAAGGTTTGAAACCTTGGTCAATTTATCTGAGCACACAAATCTCAAACGGTGCTTAAACGTTTCTATCAGCCCATTTTCCTTTTTGTAAGATATATATTTTTGTTGCTTAAAATACAAAGGAAATGAGTCGTTTTTAACTTAAGGCCTTTTAGAGATCATTTCATCCTCAACCTGCTTATCTGTTCACAATAACAGTAATTTTGACCAGAGGTGCCCAAATTTTTACATGCCACTGTACACTTAAGAGGCACTGAGATTGGTGTAAATACACGTAGGAGGCATAGACTGGTATATATACACCACATAGGAGGCACTGAGACTGATGTATGAACACCACATAGGAGGCGTTGAAGCTGGTGTATATTCATGGTTTCTTGTGTGTATGGTGTTCCTTATTGATTTTTATGTGTTCTACCATTGATTATTCATCAGCTGTTTCACAAATGTAATTTCCTCTCCTGAGCAGGATATCAAGTCAGGAGTTTTGTTTTTTTACTCATTATGATGAAGACCCACACATTCTGTCTTGATCTCCAACAATGTTTTTAAGAGGATTTGAATAAAGTAAATGTTTTTTTCTTATCAAGAAGATGTGCTGGGTCATTATGGATTAACTTTGCATACGGGCTTGAATGCTATTCCATGCACCTTCGTGGATAACTGCACCTGCTGTGGACAATTCAAGGGTGAGCTGATGAACTTTTTTCTTATAGTTTTTTGGTGTCATTCTCAGTATCTGTATTATTCTGTATGTATACACTGCACAGTAGCACTTCTCCTTTCCTGTATACTGGGTATAATTCTAAATATCTGTATTATTCTGTATACAGCTCTGGCAAAAATTAAGAGACCACCACATCAAAACCCTGTCACGGGCAGCCCAATCTCCAGACCAGAACCACATTGAAAACCTCTGGAATATAATCAAGAGGATGATGCATAGTCACAAGCCATCAAACAAGAACTGCTTAGATTTTTGTACCAGGAGTGGCATAAGGTCACCAAAAAGCAGTGTGATAGACTGGTGGAAACTTGTTTTCTTTGCATTATTTGAGGTCTGAAAGTACTGTCTTTTTTAAATTTTGACCATTTTTCTTTGTCAGAAAAAAAAATACAAAAATTATTGCTTGGAAATTAGGAAACGTTGTCAGAAGTTTATAGACTAAAAGAACAAGCTACATTTTACTCAAAAATCTACTATATAATTGTCTAAGGGTCACTTCCGTCTGTCCTTCTGTCTGTCTGTCTGTCTTTCTGTCTATAACGAATATTCATTGGTCGCGGCCTCTGTCTGTCATGGAAATCCAAGTCGCTGATTGGTCTGTTATGACCCCAATGGCAGAGGGTCTCAGAAATAAATACCAAGTCTGCAAACACAAAAAAACAGCTCATAAGGCAGTGGTAACTGGGCTGACCGTATATCTAATCCTAGCACCACAAATAGCAGCAGCCGGGGAACGTGCCTACGTTGGTTCTAGACGTCTCGCGCCAGCCGGAGAACTAACTAACCCTAGAAGGGAAAAGATAGACCTTTCTTGCCTCCAGAGAAAAGACCCCAAAAGTTGGATACAAGCCCCCAACAAATAATAACGGTGAGGTAAGAAGAAAAGACAAACGTAAGAATGAACTAGGAATTTAGCAAAGAGAGGCCCACTGACTAATAGCAGAATATAGTAAGATGACTTATACGGTCAGCAAAAACCCTATCAAAATTTCCACGCTGGATATTCAAGAACCCCAGAACCGTCTAACGGCCCGGGGGGAGAATACCAGCCCCCTAGAGCTTCCAGCAAAATCAGGAATCACATTTAGTACAAGCTGGACAAAAAATAAGAGCAATGCAAATAACCAAAAAACAAGGAAGCAAGACTTAGCTTAATTTTGCAGGAACCAAGACCAGCAGACAGGAGCAAACAGAAAGGACTGATTACAACGATGCCAGGCACCAGACTAAGAATTCAGGAAGTTCATATAGCAACACCCCTGGACTAACGACCCAGGTGGGTGCCAAACTGAGGAAAGACAATTCCAGAGTCATATCACTAGTGACCACAAGAGGGAGCCAAAAAAGTCTAATTCACAACATTGGTCGTGGCAAAACAGCCACGACCAATCAGCGACGTGCACAGTCCGGAAGAAAGTGGCCGCTCCTTACTCCCCAGTCAGTGCCCGGCGCACGCATACTCCCCTCCGGTCAGCGCTCACACAGGGTTAATGGCAGCGTAGACCGCGGTGTAACGCACTTGGTTAACGCTGCTATTAACCCTGTGTGACCAATTTTTTACTATTCATGCTGCCTATGCAGCATGAATAGTAAAAAGATCTAATGTTAAAAATAATAAAAAAAAATAAAAAATAGTTACATACTCACCGTCCGTCGGCCCCTCAGATCCACAACAGGCCTTTCCCGCTCACGACGCTCCGGTAACCAGTCCATCCTGCGATCTCGTGAGATGATGACGTGGCGGTCTCGCGAGACCGCTACGTCATCATCTCGCGAGACCGCAGCGTCATCATCTCGCAAGACAGCAGCGTCATCATCTCGCGAGACCGCAGCATGGACCGGTTACCGGAGCGTCGCAAGCGGGAAAGGCCTGTTGTGGATCCTGAGGGGCCAACGGAGGGTGAGTATATAACGATTTTTTATTTTAATTCTTTTTTTAACAGGGATATGATACCCACATTGCTATATACTATGTGGGCTGGGCAATATACTACATGGGCTGGGCAATATACTACGTGGCTGGGCAATATACTACATGGGCTGGGCAATATACTACGTGACTGGGCAATATACTACGTGGCTGGGCAGTATACTACATGGCTGGGCAATATACTACGTGGCTGGGCAATATACTACATGGCTGGGCAATATACTACGTGGCTGGGCAATATACTACGTGACTGGGCAATATACTACGTGGCTGGGCAATATACTACGTGGCTGGGCAATATACTACGTGGACATGCATATTCTAGAATACCCGATGCGTTAGAATCGGGCCCCCATCTAGTATACCTATAAAGAGAAAAATCAGACAAACTGAACATTTTGCAGTGGTCTCTTAATTTTTGCCAGAGCTGTATATACACTGCACAGTACCAGTTCTCCTGTATACTGGGTGTAATCCTCAGTATCAGCATTATTCTGTATGTATACACACTGCAAAGTATCACTTCTCCTGTCCTTTATACTGGGTGTAATTGTCAGAATCTGTATTATTCTGTACAATAATACAACACTACCACTTCTCCTGCCCTGTTGAAGGAGAGGTGGCATTGGCTTTGTGGTGGGGGTCAGTGAATGGAGTCAGGCCAAGCTTAACCAGTTGAAATGTATACAAATTGCATACCTGCAGTCACATGACCTCCCACTCTAGCCGGCAAGAGGGGAGACTCCTGACAATGTGCCATGTGTGCACAGTAAGGATTTGGAAGTGTGCAGTCACAGAAACTGACTGCAGATTTTTATCAGAATGCCAGACAACCCCTTTACTTTAGGCCTTGAATTATATTGAATATAATAGATGAGATATTTCTTTTATAATTACACTTTCACCTATTTTCTACAATTTGTGCAAGACTATATAAACGGACAGAACTCATACATGTGAAAATTAAGCCTACGCCTTTATAGTAAATAAAAAATTGTCATCATTCCAATGGATGCTCTTCTGTAGATTACCTGTATTCCAATTGATGTAATTTCTTTGTACATCTAGATTAATAATTGCCATTCTATTTGTGGAGAATATTGATCAGATTAGTTGGGTAATACTTCAGAAAGTTTTCTTTTCCTGTTTTGGTTTTAATAATTTAAAGCACCTCTCTGGCTTTTCTTTTATTGCAGCGCTGGAGTGTTGCTACTAATCTAAGTTTCCTGCCCTTAGTATTATACTTACCAGACGCCGTCTTCATCTCCGGTTGTTATCCAGAACTTTGTGACCTGACGGATTGCTCCAGTGATTGCTGGGTGATCACAAGTAACATCAATTGCGGTCAAAAGATGGAGACACGGGAACGGAGTGGTGCCGGGAAGAGTTGAAGATGGCCACTGGTGAGTATAATATTAGGAGCAGGAAATTTAGACTAGTATCAACACTTCAGCACTGAATTAAAAGAAAAACGCCGGAATGTTGCTTTATGTGTAGCGATGGGGGAACCCATGGATGTTTGAGTCCAGCGGGTTAGGCCAAACATTTTTTTTTTAAATTTGGTTCGGGTACCAGATTGATAGCTGAACTTGAACCCACACCCGGACCACATTCAAATGCATGGGGAGCCCGGAAATCCTGTGTTTCCCACACTGTCATCTGTGTGATAGCACTAGAAACACAGACTCTGATTGGCTGTAACCTTTCAAGTTACCAACGGATAGAATGCTGCGGTTCCCACACTGTCATACAGATGACAGCATGTGAGGCAGTAGCTGTGACCGGCGGTAAAAAGGTTTTTGCAGGTCACAAGCGTCAGCAGATGAGAGTACTACTCTAAACATCGTATACCTGGTTTCGCTGATAGCGCCTGTACTATAAATAAATAATTTAAAAAATGGTGTGGTTACCCTCTTTTTATTATAACCAGTGCAGGCAAAACCAACAGCTGCGGGCTGCAGACCTCTAATGTCAGTGTTATCTTGGCTGGTTATTAAAAATAGAGGTGACCCCATGATGTTTATTTTAAATTATTTAAATAAATAATTTTTTTTTAATTGTGTAGGGTCCCCCCCATTTTTGACAAACATGGATATTGGCCCCCAAGCCTAAAAATAGCAGCACGCAGCCACCCTAGAAAAGGTGCATCTATAAATGTGCCAATTCTGGCACTTTGCCCGACTTTTCCCACTTGCCCTGATGTGGTGGCAAGTGGGGTAATACTTGTGAGCCAGAGCACTAGATGTTCAGTACGGACCCTGAGGTTTACCTTTCAGGTTCGCCCATTCCTATTTATATGTATACAATTTCTATAATTTCGATTGTGAGTTAAGCCAAGTCTTTTTTTGTTGTTGCAAGAAAAGACTATTTCACGATATTCTATTTCATGATATTCAGGATCATTGGTTGTTAAATGGACTACAGGTTTCAGAATTTTTTTTCCATTATGATGATTATTTAAATAATTTGGAGCATTAGCAATTGGTGCAATGAAACAAGACTAGCCATGAAGAAATCTTTTCATGCGAAAAAATATTTTTCATGCGAATTCCGCCTAGAAACTGACTGGAAAAGTGCTAAAAAAGCCAAAAAGAAGAAACTTATACACAACAATGTATCAATGCTCTGCATGTATTCAGTGAATTCTTGCAACTGTTTCAGGCTGCAACAGCGATAAAGCAGTTAAAAGGAGGTAACCGGACCTCCAAAAGGCAAAAAATGGATCATTCATTGGAATAAATAAAAATAAAAATGTATTAAAAACTCAATGCATTTTGGCTTTACCCAGCCTCCCTCAGGTGTCTAGGAAACAATCAATATAATGAACTTATATAGTCGCATAGACCTTCATAAATGAGTGGGCAGAGATATATTACTATAAAATAAATTACAATATTTTTTTATATATATGAAAACACGTACATACACGAACCATGTTTGCAACAAATACTAATCAAACATTTCTATGTATATAAAGATATATCCTGATAGAAATATAACATTATTCATTTAACTGTATGACCAAAACTATGGAAGCCATTAGGGCTTAACATAGTTATGAATCAGAGCTAATCCTAGGTGCGTATTGTAGTCGGACTTCATAAACTTCTGTTCACTCGGTCATTGCTAAAGCTCTGGATTTTATAATATCTCTTGAGATAGACTAATTTTCTTTTAATATATCAGGGATGTAAAACTGAAATACACAGAAGGCCAAAATTAAAAACTTGGACAAGGTCACGAGCCACCCTGGTTATTTATTAAAAGAAGTCTACAATTGAGGAAGTTTTTTCTTATCATTCTTTACAGAATAATTGGCCTCAAATAGTCGCCACACAGAATAATTTGCCCCACATAGTCCTCCATACAGTATAACAGTCCCAAATTCAAATAGTCCTCTATACAGTATAATGGTCCCCATATTAAAAAAAAAAAGAAAAAAAAAGAAGAATACCTCTACAGCAGCCCCCCACTGCTCTGGTCTCTGCAGCATGTCTTCTGTAGTTCCTCACTGCTCCACACAGTGGGTGCGAAATTCAGGATGGCGATACAGTTGAAAGAGCGATACCAGGGGGAAGGGACAGTGCCAGCGTCTGGGCCAAATATAATCATCCTGAGGGCCAAAGTTTGACCACATTTGCTATGGTGGCTCTTTCGCAGATCACTGGGTAATATGTTCAATGTGCAATGGTCAGGTGTGAACAATCCTACCAATGGTTCCTTATTTCAATAATTACTGAATTTTCTATACAATCTATACCTCCATCATTGTGAATATATATATATATATATAATATATATATATATACAGTATATATATATATATATATATATATATATATATATATATATATATATATATATAGTGAGTTCTCAAATATGCATAAACTGCCCAAATTAAAGCAAGTACGATGTGTAGTTTTTCCTAATTCAGTTGTCTGTGTAAAAGGACACAAGTGAAAGTAAGAGGTAATCATACTGCTCATCTTGTAAGGTCCCCAAATCACTGCTATTGTGCCCTTATCTTACTCTCAGGGCTATCTGATGTGAGAAGCTTATTCCATTGTTGTGATATTACAGGAGTCTGTGAGGCCACAGGCGGACACAATGGCCTCACTGTGTAATGTTAGCATTTCATTTCCATTCAATCTGGCTCTGTTTAGACATGCACAGCTCTGATTGTGATGTGCCAGATATCCAGAATGATATGAGTGTAAATCAAATTACACCAATTATTGCAAAACTTTCTGCTCTGGGAAACTTCCTGGTACATGGATATTCTTAATAATGTTTGGTAATGTTGTATTGGCTTATAAATTAAAGATTTTACAACAGTAATGGCATTTCCATTGGCATGGCCATTCAGTTGGTCCTGTGTCCTGATACGACTGCAATAGCCTATGTATGAAGAGCTGGCTATGGAATTGAAAGCTATTTTAAGGGAAACTGTCACCAGGTTTTCCCAATGTAAATTAACGGCCACGACCTCTAATACCTCTTTTACACACATTGTCAAAATTGTTGGTACCCCTGGTTTAATGACAGAGTAAACCACAGTCATCACAGAAATAACTTGAATCTAACAAAAGTAATAATAAATAAAAGATCTATGAAAATGAAAAAATGAAAGTCAGACATTGCTTTTCAACCATGCTTCGCAGAATAAAAAAAAAATAAATAAAACTCATGATATAGGCCTGGACAGAAATGATGGTACCCCTGAAAATAATGTGACAAAAGGTACATGGTAAATCAAGGTGCATCCACTAACTAGCATCACAGGTGTCTACAATCTTGGAATCAGTGAGTGGCCTGTATATAGGGCTACAGATACTCACTGTGCTGTTTGGTGACACGGTGTGTATCACACTCAACATGGACCAGAGGAAGCAAAGGAAAGAGTTGTCTCAGGAGATTAGAAAGAAAATTATAGACAAACATGTTAAAGGTAAAAGTTATAAGACCATCTCCAAGCAGCTTGATGTTCCTGTGACTACAGTTGTACATATTATTCAGAAATTTAAGCTCCATGGGACTGTAGCCAACCTCCCTGCACGTGGCGACAGGAGGACAATTGATGACAAATCAAAGAGACGGATAATACAAATGGTAACAAAAGAGCCCAGAAAAACTTCTAAACAGATTGAAGGGGAACTTCAAGCTCAAGGAACATCAATGTCAGATCGCACCATCGGTCGTTGTATGTGTCAAAGTGGACTTCATGGGAGACGACCAAGGAGGACACCGTTGTTGAAAAAAATCATAAAAGAGCCAGACTGGAATTTGCCAAACTACATGCTGACAAGCCACAAAGCTTCTGGGAGAATGTCCTATGGACAGATGACACAAACATGGAACTTTTTGGCAAGGCTCTATGTTCACAGACTTAAAATGAAGCATATCAAGAAAAGCACACTGTCCCTAGTGTGAAACATGGAGGAGGCTATATTATGTTCTGGGGCTGCTTTGCTGCATCTGGAACAGGGTGTCCAGAATCTGTGCAGGGTACAATCAAGCGATTCTAGAGAGAAATGTGCTGCCCAGTGTCAGAAAGCTTGGTCTCAGTCACAGGTGATGGGTCTTGCAACAGAATAATAAACCAAAACACACAACTAAAAACACCCAAGAATGGTTAAGAGGAATTAATTTGACTATTCTGAAGTGGCCTTCTATGAGCCCTGACCTAAATCCTATTGAGCATCTTTGGAAAGAGCTGAAACATGCCATCTGGAAAAGGCAACCTTCAAGCACAAGACAACTGGAGCAGTTTGCTCTTGAGGAGTGGGCCAAAATACCTGTCGAGAGGTGCAGAAGTCTCATTGACAGTTACAGGAATCGTTTGATTGCAGTGATTGCCTCAAAAGGTTGTGCAACAAAATATTAAGTTAAGGGTACCATCATTTCTGTCCAGGCCTATTTCATGAGTTTTATTTTTTTTGAAAAGCAATGTCTGACTTTCATTTGTTCATTTTCATAGATTTTTTATCCTGGCGTGGATGCACCAGATGTGACATGGTACGCAGTATGCATGCGACAATAAATACTGTGGAGTTCGCTATGCTTAGTTGTATTATACGGCACGCAGTCGCCGGACTTACTTTCTGTATGATATGTTGCCGAGGACTTATGTAGGAGTGCGCATGCATCGGTTGCAGTGTGCAGGTGCCGTGTTTTACTCTGTATATGACGTTTTCATGAAGGCGTGCGCACGTGCTGGTTGCGGTGATTATTATCTCAAGCAGCTGTGCTCCAGGTATATATGTACTCTTGAATGACATACAAATACAGCCCCCCGAAGAAGCCCACGCGAAACGCGTGTTGGGGCTGCTATCTAGCACGCACTGACAGATACTTTCATGGGTAAGTCCAGCGGTCCTTAAAGGGGTATTCCCTTATACTTTACAGTACGTCTGGCAGGTTAGAATGAGGGATGATGGAACATCTCATGCCTACTGCCTATATTGCTGATTAAATCTATATATTTGCCCCTGTATTATTCAAATTTATTGGATTTGTACTACTGTAACAGGGTGTATGTATTGTGCTTCTATGGTCTGCTGGCTAGCCCTTTATGTTACTACAGTGGCGGTGCTTTCCCACACATGAGATTTTGCTTGTGCCTTGTTCATGTCTGTCCTTATATAGGTTATTATTATCTATTCATTAAAGAATCCATATTCCATAGATGTACTTATCTCCCTCTTTCCTAACTGCTGGTACGTCTGAACTATCTCCTACCCTGGAATAGCCACTGCACCCCTGAATCCCATGTAATTCTCTCCCTCTTTCCTAACTGCTGGTACATCTGAACTGTCTCCTACCCTGGAATAGCCACTGCACCCCTGAATCCCATGTAATTCTCTCCCTCTTTCCTAACTGCTGACCTGAAAACCCATCTCTTCAAGAAAGCCTACAGCCTGCAATAACCATTCTGCCGCCCCGCCATCGCCAGAGCAGCCACCGCCAGAGCTGCAGCACCTCTGACCTTCTGTCTCTTTTCCACTATCCCATAGAATGTAAGTCCGCAAGGACAGGGTCCTCTCTCCCCTCTGTACCAGTCTGTCACTGTAAACATGCTTACTGTAAATGATATCTGTAACTTTGTTTGTAACCCCTTTCTCATGTACAGCACCATGGAATTAATGGTGCTATATAAATAAATAATAATAATAATAATAATGTCAATGTAAAAAAAATGTATCAAGTTTAAATCAGTTTCTTTCAGGCAGACAAAGTTGTGTCTGAACAACTTTTGTGTCAATGTACCGCTGCTGGATCCATTCTAACTGATGATCACTGGACAGATGAACATAGTCTTACAGAGTCTATTAACCTAATTTATTCCTGTGGCTGTGTGAAAGGGACACGGTCCTTAATACACCTAGTCATGAAGATGTTATCTCATGGTCACGTTATATTGATAACGTGCTATTCATCTGGCAGAGCTCCAAGTCGCAACTAGATAAATTCTTTGGTCATCTTAACACCAATGACTTCAACATTAGAAAACCATACCCAAACATTTCTTTGAGGTCTATACGTGCAATCGCAGAGGCAACACAGCCCGAGGCATAGACCGAATGTATATGGGCATTAGAGGTGGTAATCTGAAGCAGAGACTCCTACAGAAGGAAACTCGTTGGATAAATATATTGGATATTGTAGCCCCCAAAGGGCTAAACAAAGCTGTCAGTTTCAAGTCTTTTCTATAAAATATTGGCTATTGTTTTTATTATTCTCAGTTTATTAGGTGAGTCTATGATCTGTATACATATAATGTTGTCCACTGTCTTAGTGTACTGTGATCTACTTTTAGAACATAATAATGCTCACTTGATAACTTGTACCCCCCTGGAATGTGAATTTGTAGAAATCACTCCATCTATTTCCCTAATTTCTTCCAGCCCACTCTGGGAATCAAAATTTGGGGGTGCTAGTGTTAGCTTAAAGAGATATAATATGGGTGTTCTTATGCATACTATGGTGTGTGGTGTAATTCATTACTTTAAATACATTGTTACCCAGTTAATGTTGCCTCCCCTTTATATGACCTCTATATAGATCCCACCCCCTTTGGTGACTTGTTTGTTCGGTGTTGCCCTAGCATCAGGGAACTGGCCACTCCCCTCCCCCAAATATGACTCCTTGCATCACGGGCATCAATTGGTGATCTCCAGTATCACTGTAGTGAGACCTATCTCACTGCATATGATACCTGTCATGGTATAGGACATGGTTCATGTCCTGCTCTCTAAGGGCTAATATTGCTGGCCTCTCTTTGGATCTGGGAGGGGTATTTATACACACTCCAGACTCCTGACTCCCTGTCAGCTATACTTTCGTTTTGTCTGTGTGTCTCACCCCTTGAGTGTGTGTTCGGTTTGCATTTGCTTGTTTTGCTCTCCGTGCTTTACTCTGCTTGTTTGTTCTGTTTGCTTTCTGACCTTTGGCTCCCTTTCTGACTATCCCTCCGCCTCACCCCTTGGTCACCTCGGTATCTCTTGGTTTTGACCTTGGCACATTTAACTAATCTCCAGTGTATATCGTCTCTTCTGCACCCCGGCATCTTGTGCTGCCCTTGACCACCTCCTTCCCTGTCACGTGGTTCAGGTCCTGTTTGCTACCTGGTGAGTTCCCCGCCACTCTGCTCTCAGCTCTCTTGCTGCGGAGCGCAGCTCTCCCTGCAGCAGTAATACCTGGGAGTCGTGACATAGCTGACTGTACAGTCTTTCCATGGTGGTGGTGTTAGCATATTATGGATCCAGTACAGGCTCTCACGGAGCAGGTTAATGAGCTCTCCCAGCTTATGCAGAAGCTGCCCGTGGAGCAGCAAGTCTTGGTTCGCTCACACCAACAGGTGTGCAGAGATGTGGCAGGTGCTCTGCAAGGGTCTGCTCCGTTGGGATTCTCGGAGGGGGGCCTCACTGATGTATCTCTAGCAGACCCCGAGCCACCGGTAAAGTTACCTGACAGTTTTTCCGGAGATAAAAAATTGTTTAGGGTCTTCAAGGAGGGATGCAAGTTGTTCTTTGAATTACATCCCCGGGCCCCTGGAAATGAAAGGCAGAGGGTGGGGGTCATAATGTCCTTGTTAAGGGGGGCTCCACAGGCATAGGCTTTCTCTCTCTCTTCCTCTGCTCCTGAACGTATGTCTGTGAACCTGTTCTTTGAGGCTCTGGGACACATTTATGATGAGCCTGATAGAGTGCGTCTGGCAGAGGATATGGTGATGATTGTGACACAGGGGAGGCACTCCGCTGAATGGTTCTGCTCAGAGTTTAGGCTTTGGGCAGCCGAAGTATCTTGGAACGATGCCGCCCTGAGGACGCTCTGGCATTACATCCTCCTCCTGATACCCTGGAGGATGCCATGATGCAGGCGGTCCATATGGATCAAAGACTCCGTACTAGAGGAGTGATGCAACAAGAGACTCCCTTGTACTCCAAATTGTGTGATGCTGCACCTGTACCTGAGCCCATGGAGATTGGGTCTATCTCAGTAGAGGAAAGAGAGAGAAGATACTGTAGAGACAATCTATTATGCTTTTACTGTGGACCCTCAGGACATTGGAAAAGGGACTGTCCCTCCTGCCCTTCTTCAGTGAAACCGTCAGAAAATGACTGAGTCTGGGCAACAATCGAGAAGGTTGTCCAGACTCCAAGGTACATTTTTCCTCGCTTGCTAAAATTGCGCTCCAGGTGGAATTGGAACTTGCCGGCAGGCCTGTCATGACCACTGCCTTTGTTGACTGCGGTTCCTCCATTAATCTGATTGATGCCCAAGTTGTGACACTTAGTAAGATAGGGACAGTCAGGCTGAAAGACCCTGTTAAGATTGTGGCTGTTGATTCATCCCCTTTTACCTGGGATGGTATTTGTTTCATGTCTGATGTTTTTTCTCTGAAAGTGGATTCCACTCACGTGGAAAAATTAAGTTGTTTCGTTATGAATAATCTGCCTGCAGGACTGGTACTGGGGATGCCCTGGCTGCAACACCACAATTCTGTAATTGATTGGGTGACGGGGAGATTACTCAATGGGGATGTAAGGATAACGGTCCATGTTGTAACCTGGGACCTTTTGTCAACCCGGTAAGATCTGTATCTGTGTCGTCTGTCAGTCTGGAGGGTATTCCGGAATACCTTAAGGGTTTCGAAGACATGTTCTCCAAAAGCGAGGCTGAGGCGCTTCCACCACATCGACATTTTGATTGTGCCATTGATTTAGTCCCAGGAGCTAAATTATCCAAGGCTCATCTGTTTAATTTGTCTGGGCCTGAGCACCAAGCAATAAAAGAGTACATCTCAGAGAGCCTCCGCAAGGGGCATATTCAGCCTTCTGTCTCACCCGTGGCAGCAGGGTTTTTCTTTGTAAAGAAAAAGGATGGTGGTTTATGACCGTCCCTCGACTTAACAAAATTACTGTAAAGAACACGTACCCTCTCCCTCTGATTCCCGATTTATGCAACCAACTCACGGGGACCAAATGGTTCTCTAAACTTGATTTATGGGGGGCTTATAACCTGATAAGGGTCCGGGAGGGGGATGAATGGCAAACAGCATTCCTGACGACCGAGGGACTGTTTGAAAACCTGATAATGCCTTTCGGTCTCACTAACGCCCCTGCTGTTTTCCAAAATTTTATTAATGTTTTTTCTAACTTGATTGGGTGTTATGTAGTCATCTGCCTGGATAACATTCTGATATACTCAGAGGACAGTCAGTCTCATTTACATAATCTGTGTATGGTTCTTATGAGACTCAGAGATAACCTCTTATACGCTAAACTGGAGAAATGCTCATTCTTTGTGCAGGAACTGTCTTTTCTGGGATTAATTATATCAGGCGAGGGGTTCCACATGGATCCAGGGAAGGTTCAGGCCATTACGGATTGGGTGCAGTCTCATGACCTGAAGGGGTTGCAGCGATTCCTGGGCTTTGCTAACTTCTATAGGAAGTTCATTAAAGGGTTTTCGCAGGTGGTGAAGCCCTTGACGGACCTCACTCTCAAAGGGGCGGATGTAAAATACTGGTCCGTGGCTGCAAAAAATTCCTTCCTGACATTGAAGAAATGTTTTACTTCAGCCCCTGTGTTAGTACAACCTGATCTATTGAGACCTTTTATTGTAGAGGTCGACACTTCTGAGGTGGGGACAGTGTTATCCCAGGGCCCTCCCACCCTCCCTAACCTCGAACCCTGAACCTTTTTCTCTAAAAAATTATCTTCGGCCGAGAGAAATTATGACGTCGGCAACAGGGAATTGTTGGCGGTTAAATTGGCCTTCGAAGAATGGAGGCATTTTTTGGAGGGGGCCGTTCATCCCATTACGGTCATCTCTGATCATAAAAATTTGGCCTATATTGAGTCCGCTAAGAGATTGACCCCCAGACAGGCTCGCTGGGCACATTTTTTTTCTCAATTTCATTTTACCCTTACATTCCGACCAGGGTCTAAAAATGTAAAGGCGGATGCCTTATCCCAAAGTTTTGATTCTGTGTCCCCTCAAGAACATCCTTCCTCCATTCTTCAACCGGGAGTGGTTGTGGCAGAAGTCTCTTCTGAGTTACAGAGAGAGATTCTGGAAGCACAAGCATGAGCTCCCAGGAATAAACCCCCCGGTAAATTGTTTATACCTGAACATTTCCATCTCACACATGATGCTGTGTTAAGTGCACACCCTGGGATTGCACCTACCCGGGGGGCAGTGGCTAGGGGTTTTTGGTGACCCTCTATGGTTGCTGATATCAAAAAGTTTGTAAATACTTGTGGGGTATGTGCTCGCCCTAAAAGCTCTCAGGTCCGGCCGGCCGGGGAATTGGTGCCTTTACCAATTCCGGATAAGCCATAGACACATCTGTCTATGGACTTCATCACTAATCTTCCTCCTTCCAAGGGTAACTCAGTAGTATGGGTGGTGGTTGATAGGTTTTCTAAGCAAGCCCATTTTGTACCGTTACCCGCGTTACCGGCTGCTGAAACTTTGGCCCACTTATTTATACTGCATGTATTTTGGTTGCATTGGGTACCGGTGAATGTGGTGTCAGACAGAGGTGTGCAATTTGTGGCCAGGTTTTGGAGAATGTTTTGTAAGAAGTTGGGGGTCACGTTATCATTCTCCTCTGCTTATCATCCGGAATATAACGTACAAACTGAACGCACGAATCAGTCATTGGAGCAAATTCTGAGATGCCTGTGTCATGATCCGTTCCTGGGTTTATTCCTGTCTGCCCTTTTTACGGGCGGATCATGTCAAGGGTTAACTTTGCTCTGCCTCATTCTGGGTTCTTGTTTGCTATTTAGCTCCCATGAATCTTGCTGGCAGTGTCAGTTATAGTACTGCCTTCGGCGTGTGAACCTGACTCTGGTAGCTCTTGATTTGTCCTGCTGTGAACCCTGACTTGTCCTGGGTCTATTAACTCCCTCTGTCTGCCCTTTTCCCAGTGTTTCTCTGTCTGTTTATCTGCTTTATTCTCCAGTTCTGACCTCCGGCTTGGCTATTGACTCTCTTAGGCCGGGTTTACACTGCATTAGCAGCAGCCCATTCAGCACATACGCTAACGGGCTGCTGTTAACGCAAGTGCCGACGTTACATTGCGCTAGCGCAGATAGAGCATCTGCTAGCTCTATCTGCGCTAGCAGTGATGGACCCGGAAACGCTGCATCCCGCGTCTCAGGGTTCGTCACTAAATGACGGCACATCCCTAGCGCACGCCCATTGTGGGCCTGTGCTAGCGATGCGTCCGACATTGCAGTCAATGGCGGCCGTAGCGGACTACGTTACACCGCGTTTATGCCGCGGTGTAACGTAGTCCGTCTAACGGACACCATTAACGCAATGTGAACCCAGCCTTACTGTTTGTCCCTATTGCACCGTATATTGTCCGTTCTGGTTTACTGATCTCTTGCTACATCCTGACTATCCATTCTGTCTAGTCCTTTTATACTGTCGTGCTATCTTGTGCTTTTGACTCGGCTTGTCTGACAACTCTCTCCTCACTTGGTGGCGTCTGTTCTGCTGCTCTGTGTGTTCAGTCTCACTTCCCTCTCAAGCTCCCCCTGGTGGAGGTTGCACTGTACTGCACTGCAGCAGCATGACAGCCTGGCCTCATCCAGACAGAAGGATAGGTGTGAGGTACTACCCATGGCAGAATTTGCGTTCAGCTGTCGTATTAATCGGTCTACTGGAAAGTCTCCCTTTCAGGTCAATTATGGGTTTATCCCGCAGTTTGGGGAATTTTCCCACATGGATTCAGGTTGTCCTGGTACTGAGGCCATGGTACAACATTTGAGAACCCTTTGGAGGGAGGTCCATGGGAACATCTCTAAAGCCCAGAAAAGGTACAAACGATTTGCAGACAGGAGGAGGGGGTCAGCTCTGGTGTTGGCAGTGGGGGAGAAGGTGTGGTTGTCCACCCGTAACATCAAGCTTAAGATACCCTCTATGAAGCTGAGCCCCAGGTTTATAGGTCCATACAAGATTGTGGAGGTGATCAACCCGGTGGCCTTTAGATTACAGTTACCCACCTCTTTCAAAATATCCACAGGTCCCTATTATAACCTGTGGGGATAGATAGAAAAGATTCTTCATCCAATGTTCCACAAGTAGGGTTGAGCGAAACGGATCGGACATTTTCAAAAATCGGCGACTTTCGGCAAAGTCGGGTTTCGTGAAACCCGACTCGATCCCAGCGTGGGATCAGCCATGCGGTCGGCGATCTTCACGCCAAAGTCGTGTTTCGTATGACGCTTTAAGCGCCATTTCTCAGCCAATGAAGGTGGACGCAGAGTGTGGGCAGCGTCATGACATAGGTCTCGGTCCCCACCATCTTAGAGAAGGGCATGACAGTGATTGGCTTGCTTTCTGCGGCGTCACAGGGGCTCTAAAGGGGCGTGCACGCCGACCGCCATCTTACTGCTGCCGATCTGAGCATAGGGAGAGGTTGCTGCAGCTTCGTCAGAAGCAGGGATATTGTTAGGGAGGAAAGATTAACCCCCAAACCGCTTGTGCTGTAGCGATTTCCACTGTCCAACACCACCTTTTCTTTGCAGGGACAGTGGAGGCTAGATTTCTGTGCATCAGCTCTGTAGCTTATAAGGCTCCCTGATTGCTGCATTGCTGTTTGTATGCCGCTGTGCAAACCAACTGCTTTTTTCAAAGCAAAAAGTTTCTTTGTCCACACTCTTGTGTGCAGCAGTCCTTTTTATTGCTGCCATACTTGTCCTTTGATCATTGTAGGGAGATTGAAATTCTACTACAGCCCTTGTATTTTTTGATATATCTGCCAGCCACTTTCTGCCACTCAAACTGTGTAGTGTAATACAGTGGGCCTGATTTTTCTGCTGTCTCCCACACATAAAAAGGGAGATTTATATTGCCACTGAGTGCATCTGCGTCAGTCCTGTTTGTGGCATATCTGCCAGCCACTTTCTGCCACTTAAACTGTGTAGTGTAATACAGTGGGCCTGATTTTTCTGCTGTCTCCTACACATAAAAAGGGAGATTTATATTGCCACTGAGTGCATCTGCGTCATTCCTGTTTGTGGTATATCTGCCAGCCACTTTCTGCCACTGAAACTGTGTAGTGTAATACAGTGGGCCTGATTTTTTCCTGCATTCTCCCACACATAAAAACGGGAGATTTATATTGCCACTAAGTGCATCTGCGTCAGTCCTGTTTGTGGCATATCTGCCAGCCACTTTCTGCCACTGAAACTGTGTAGTGTAATACAGTGGGCCTGATTTTTCCAGCAGTCTCCCACACATAAAAAGGGAGATTTATATTGCCACTGAGTGCATCTGCGTCAGTCCTGTTTGTGGTATATCTGCCAGCCACTTTCTGCCACTCAAACTGTGTAGTGTAATACACTGGGTCTGACTTTTTTCTGCATTCTCCCACACATAAAAAGGGAGATTTATATTGCCACTGAGTGCATCTGCGTCAGTCCTGTTTGTGGCATATCTGCCAGCCACTTTCTGCCACTCAAACTGTGTAGTGTAATACAGTGGGCCTGATTTTTCTGCTGTCTCCCACACATAAAAAGGGAGATTTATATTGCCACTGAGTGCATCTGTGTCAGTCCTGTTTGTGGCATATCTGCCAGCCACTTTCTGCCACTCAAACTGTGTAGTGTAATACAGTGGACCTGATTTTTTCCTGCATTCTCCCACACATAAAAACGGGAGATTTATATTGCCACTAAGTGCATCTGCGTCAGTCCTGTTTGTGGCATATCTGCCAGCCACTTTCTGCCACTGAAACTGTGTAGTGTAATACAGTGGGCCTGATTTTTCCAGCAGTCTCCCACACATAAAAAGGGAGATTTATATTGCCACTGAGTGCATCTGCGTCAGTCCTGTTTGTGGCATATCTGCCAGCCACTTTCTGCCACTCAAACTGTGTAGTGTAATACAGTGGGCCTGATTTTTCTGCTGTCTCCCACACATAAAAAGGGAGATTTATATTGCCACTGAGTGCATCTGTGTCAGTCCTGTTTGTGGCATATCTGCCAGCCACTTTCTGCCACTCAAACTGTGTAGTGTAATACAGTGGGCCTGATTTTTTCCTGCATTCTCCCACACATAAAAACGGGAGATTTATATTGCCACTAAGTGCATCTGCGTCAGTCCTGTTTGTGGCATATCTGCCAGCCACTTTCTGCCACTGAAACTGTGTAGTGTAATACAGTGGGCCTGATTTTTCCAGCAGTCTCCCACACATAAAAAGGGAGATTTATATTGCCACTGAGTGCATCTGCGTCAGTCCTGTTTGTGGCATATCTGCCAGCCACTTTCTGCCACTCAAACTGTGTAGTGTAATACAGTGGGCCTGATTTTTCTGCTGTCTCCCACACATAAAAAGGGAGAATTATTTGGCCACTGAGTGCATCTGCGTCAGTCCTGTTTGTGGTATATCTGCCAGCCACTTTCTGCCACTCAAACTGTGTAGTGTAATACAGTGGGCCTGATTTTTTCCTGCATTCTCCCACACATAAAAAAGGGAGATTTATATTGCCACTGAGTGCATCTGCGTCAGTCCTGTTTGTGATATATATGCCAGCCACTTTCTGCCACTCAAACTGTGTAGTGTAATACAGTGGGCCTGATTTTTTCCTGCATTCTCCCACACATAAAAAGGGAGATTTATATTGCCACTGAGTGCATCTGCGTCAGTCCTGTTTGGCGTATATCTGCCAGTCACTTTCTGCCACTTATACTGTGTAGTGTAATACAGTGGGCCTGAATTTTGCAGCAATCCCTCACACATATAGAAAGGGAGATTTAAATTCACAAGTTTACTTACACCTTCTACCTTGTTTTACAGTACCATATAACGGTTGTTAATATGGTTAAATTTTCCTAAGAATGAGGAAGTCTGGTGGAAGAGGTCATGGCCGTGGGCGGTCATTGCCAGCTGGTAATGATGGTGGTGGTGGTGGAGCATCTGGTGGTAGTGGGAAAAGCAAAATAGCACCTAAGGCTCAAGTTGTTGAGCCAGCGTCATCATCTGGCTACACAAGGCCTCGAAGGCTCCCTTTTCTGGGAGTAGGAAAACCGCTTTTAAAGCCGGAGCAGCAGGAAAAAGTTTTGGCTTTCCTTGCTGACTCAGCCTCTAGCTCTTTCGCCTCCTCTTCCGAAAGTTCCAAATTTTAAAAGCAGCGAGTCGTCAGTGGATGCTCACGGTCAGGAACAAGTCGCTTCCTTGTGTCCTTCACCCAAAGCAAAAGTGAAGGATGTGGCAGGCGACACTACAATTTACTCCATGGAGCTCTTTACACATACCGTGCCAGGGTTAGAAAGGGAAATAGTTCACAGACCATTGCAAGATGAATCGGACATGGAGTGCACAGATGCACAGCCACAGCTAGATTATTATGCTGTTCCATTGACTCAGATCACAACATTGCCCTCGCAGTGTACTCAGCCAGAATCTGACCCTGATGAGACTATGGTGCCCCGTCCCAAACGCTATAGCACCTTACACGGTGACACAGAGGAAGGTGCACAGGACATTGAAGAGGAGGTGATAGATGACCCAGTTGTTGACCCCGATTGGCAGCCATTGGGGGAACAGGGTGCCGCTGGCAGTAGCTCTGAAGAGGAGGATGAGCCGCAGCAAGCATCAACATCGCAACAGCTTTCATCTGGCAGGCCCGCATCAGGCCCAAAACGTGTGTCAAAAACCACAACAGGTGTAGGACAGCGTTGCAATCCGGTGACAGTAGCACGGCGTGCAAAGCCTGAAAAGGTATTCCATAGTAGGACAAGTGCAGTGTGGCAATTTTTTAACCAAGATCCGAATGATCAGTCCAAAGTTATATGTAAGAAATGCTCCAAGACCTTTAGCAGAGGGAAGAATCTACAAAGTTTAAATACAACGTGCATGCGTAGACATCTAACCAGCAGGTACTTGGAAGCATGGACTAACTACCAAACTTCCCGTACCGTTGATGCACCTGCTCAAATTGAAGTTAGTCAGAAACGCAACATTGCTTCCCTTACTGGAAGCCCACCGGTTATGACACCACCAGTAACAAATGTGGAGGTATTGTCGCAAGGCCAAAGCAGTCAGGGAATCACAAGGTTCTTGGTTGGAAACACTGTCGGTAGGCCCATCAAAAATACCATCACCAAGCCTCTCTTAATCTGCCATGTTCACCACCACCCCCGCTAGTTCCACCATATGCAGCTCTCCAGTCCAGCTCAGCCTACAAGAGACTCTCGATAGGAAAAGAAAGTACTCTTCCTCTCATCCGCGTACACAGGGTTTGAACGGCTATATTGCTCAACTAATCTCGTTAAAGAAGATGCCCTACCGGTTAGTTGAAAGTGAAGCTTTCAAAGACCTGATGGCCTACGCAGTACCATGCTATGACCTACCCAGTCGACACTTCTTTGTTTGAAAAGCCATCCCAGCACTCCACCAACATGTCAAAGAACGCATTGTCCATGCACTGAGGCAATCGGTCAGTAGAAAGGCGCACCTCACAATGCCTGGACCAGTGGGCATGGCCAGGGACGTTATGTGTCCATCACGGCACACTGGGTTAATGTGGTGGATGCAGGGTCCACAGGGGACAGCCATAGTGACACAGTTCTGCCCAGCCCACGGTCTAGGAAACAGTTGGCTGTAGGCGTTTGCACCTCCTCCTCCAGAAGCAAAAGCTCGTCCACGGAGCTCAGTCACATGAACACTCCATCCGCAGCTGCCAGTGTTGCACCCGTGGTGTCCCATTATGGAACAGCTAGTGGTAAGTGTCAGCAGGCTGTGCTGCAAATCAAGTGTTTGGGCGACAACAGACACACCGCGGAAGTACTGGCCGAGTACTTGCAGCAAGAAACTCAGTCATGGCTGGGCAGTGTACATCTTGAGGCAGGCAAGGTAGTCAGTGATGACGGAAGGAATATTATGGCTGCCATAGCCCTTTCCGAAATGAAACACATACCTTGCCTGGCTCACACCTTGAACCTTGTGGCGCAGTGCTTCCACAAGAATTACCCTGATTTACCAGCCCTGCTCCTGAAGGTGCGCAGACTTTGCTCGCACATCCGCCGGTCACCCGTCCACTCCAGCCGTATGCTTAACCATCAGCGGTCACTGAATCTTCCCCAGCACCGCCTAATAATAGATGTTGCAACAAGGTGGAACTCTACACTGCACATGCTTCAGAGGCTTTGCGAGCAGAGGCGTGCTGTCATGTATTTGTGGGAGTATACACATACACGGGCAGGCAGTTGGATGGCAGACATGGAGTTGTCTGGTGTGCAGTGGTCGAAGCTCCAAGACCTCTGTCAAGTCCTTCAGTGTTTTGAGGAATGCACACGGCTGGTCAGTGCGGACGACGCCATCATAAGCATGAGCATCCCACTAATGCGTCTGCTGATGCAAAGTTTGACGCACAAGGAGCAGGCGTCTGCGGCCGAGGAGGAGGGAAGCCTTGATGACAGTCAGCCATTGTCTGGTCAGGGAAGTCTCAGGGACGAGGTGGCGGATGAAGAGGAGGAGGAGGAGGATGAGGCTGAATATTTATGGGAGGAGGATGCTTCTCATGGGGCAATAGAAACTGGTGGCATTGCAAGGTCAGATACAGGGTTTTTGCGGTCCACAAGTGAGGTAGATTTTCAAGAAAGTGCTCCTCAACCCAGCACAAGCAGTGAATTGACACCTGGAACTTTGGCCCACATGGCAGAGTATGCCTTGCGTATCCTAAAACGGGACCCCCGCATTATGAAAATGATGACCGATGACGATTACTGGTTGGCCTGCCTCCTGGATCCACGATACAAAGGAAAATTACAAAATATCATGCCACATGAGAACCTTGAGCAAATATTAGCTACCAAACAAGCAACTCTTGTAGACCGGTTGGTTCAGGCATTCCCAGCACACAGCGGTGCTGATGGTTCTCACACGAGCTGTAGAGGGCAACATGGCAGAGGTGCTAGAGGTGCACAAAGCCGAAGTGGCATTGGACAGAGGGGATTTCTCACCAGGTTGTGGAGTGATTTCGCAATGACCGCAGACACGGCAGGTACTGCTGCATCGATTCAAAGTGACAGGAGACAGCATTTGTCCAGTATGGTTACCAACTATTTTTCCGCCATTATCGATGTTCTCCCTCACAGGTCATTCCCCTTTGATTACTGGGCATCTAAACTAGACACCTGGCCCGAATTGGCAGAATATGCATTACAGGAGCTCGCTTGCCCAGCTGCTAGTGTGCTCTCAGAAAGAGTCTTCAGTGCTGCAGGTTCAATACTGACCGAAAAAAGGACACGTCTGGCTCCCCAAAACGTTGATGATCTAATCTTCATTAAAATGAACCAATCATGGATTTCAAATTATTTTGCTCCACCTTCCCCTGCTGACACGTAGCTTGCCAGAAAAATTTCTTGTTTTTGGCCTCCTCTTACTGACTGCTCCAATTCCGCCATTTGCAGGTGCCGAATGTCCACCATAGGCCATTTGTATACCTCCCTAAATGGTCTGACTTCCCCCACAGGGCCGTGGTCACAACATGGCGCAAGCACCCGTGCGAGTGCCGTTTGCCTGGAAAGGTGGGTGTGCCCACTCTTGGGCCACGGCACTGGCACAGGGTCCCTCATAGTACAATGAAGTGTCTCTGACGGTGGTGGTGCACAACCAACGTCAGACACACCGTCGTAATATGAGGGGCCCTGGGCCAGTACCGCCGCCCACGAGAGTGATCCCCCCAGCTCGAACTGTGCTCTACCACTTGCAAAACTTACCTCTCCCTGCCCCACCACTGTGTAGTCTGTGCTGTTAAATCCTTAAATGGCACTGCAATAACAAATTTGTTGCAATGATCGATGATAGTAAAAATACACAGGGGCCCTGGCCTCCATTTAGACCCCTTAATACTTTGCGCCAACTACCCCTGTGTGCAATTCAGCAGAGGAGCCCACCCCTGTACCTCGCTATGCCACCAGTTTATTTATGACCAATTCCTTGGCTGACATTTAGCCCACTTTAGTATTTTGGCCTACTAACTGTGTCAGCCACTTCTAACAGTTGACCTCCGCTGAACAAAGCTATGCCACCTCTGTACTCCTGTTACCAATTGTGAACTGCATGTAGCCTACTTACTTATTTGTGCCTAGTAACTGTGTCAGCCTCTCATAACAGTTGTCCTCCCACGCTGAAACAAGCTAGGCCGCCTGCTTAGTCCTGCTAGCAGTTTTGAACTGCATTTAGACACCTTTTTTTAGGTTAGGCCTCTTTCTGTCTGTCTGTCTGTCGGCGCCACACATTACAACTGTCCCCCCTGAAACAAGCTAGGCCGCCTGGTTAGTCCTGCTAGCAGTTTTGAACTGCATTTAGACACCTTTTTTTTAGGTAAGGCCTCTGTCTGTCTGTCGGCGCCACACATTACAACTGTCCCCCCCCCTGACACAAGCTAGGCCGCCTGTGTACTCCTCTTACGAATGTAGAACAGCATTTAGCCTACTTATTTATTTTGTCCTAGTAACTGTGTCAGACTCTCACAACAGTTGTCCTCCACCGCTTAACCCAGCAAGGCCGCCTGTGTACTCCTCTTACCAATTGTGAACTGCATATATCGTTCTTTTTTATTTTACGCCTACTCAGTGTGTCAGAGCCACTAATTACACTTGTCCTCCTCTGCTGAACCACGCTATGCCAACTGTGTACTCCTATTACAAATTTTGAACTGCAATTAGCCACCTTTTTTAATTGTAGGCCTACTCTGTCTGTCTGAGCCACTTATTACAGTTGTCCTCCGCTGAACAAAGCTATGCCGCCTGTATACTCCACTAACAAATTTTGAACTGCATTTTGCCTACTTTCTTATTTATGCCTACTAACTGTGTCTGCCTCCCATTACAGTTGTCCTCCACTCAACAAAGCTGAGCCTCAGTTTTCATCCGATGTCAGATATTAAACTGCATTTGGCCTACTTGTTTGGTTGGGACTACTAACGGTGTCTGCCGCTGCTTGGTGTTCTCCTCCACTGAACAAAGCTGAGCTTCAATCTTCAGGCTTTCGGCCTATATCAGATATTAAACGGCATTTGGCCTACTAGTTTGGTTGGGCCCTACTAGCGGTGTCTGCCGCTCCTTGCTTGTCTCCTCCACTGAACAAAGCTGAGCTTCAATCTTCAGGCTTTCGGCCTATAGGAAATTTTAAACTGCATTTGGCCTACTTGTTTGGTTGGGACTACTAACGGTGTCTGCCGCTGCTTGGTGTTCTCCTCCACTGAACAAAGCTGAGCTTCAATCTTCAGGCTTTCGGCCTATATCAGATATTAAACGGCATTTGGCCTACTAGTTTGGTTGGGCCCTACTAACGGTTTCTGCCGCTCCTTGCTTGTCTCCTCCACTGAAAAAAGCTGAGCTTCAATCTTCAGGCTTTCGGCCTATAGGAAATTTTAAACTGCATTTGGCCTACTTGCTTGGTTGGGCCCTAGTAACGGTGTCTGCCGCTCCTTGCTTGTCTCCTCCACTGAACAAAGCTGAGCTTCAATCTTCAGGCTTTCGGCCTATATCAGATATTAAATGGCATTTGGCCTACTAGTTTGGTTGGGCCCTACTAATGGTTTCTGCCGCTCCTTGCTTGCCTCCTCCACTGAACAAAGCTGAGCTTCAATCTTCAGGCTTTCGGCCTATAGGGAATTTTAAACTGCATTTGGCCTACTTGTTTGGTTGGGCCCTAGTAACGGTGTCTGACGCTCCTTGCTTGTCTCCTCCACTGAACAAAGCTGAGCTTCAGTCTTCAGGCTTTCGGCCTATATCAGATATTAAATGGCATTTGGCCTACTAGTTTGGTTGGGCCCTACTAATGGTTTCTGCCGCTCCTTGCTTGTCTCCTCCACTGAACAAAGCTGAGCTTCAATCTTCAGGCTTTCGGCCTATAGGAAATTTTAAACTGCATTTGGCCTACTTGTTTGGTTGGGCCTACTAACGGTGTCTGCCGCTGCTTGGTGTTTTCCTCCATTGAACAAAGCAGTGCCGCCTGTTTACTCCTGTTACCAATTTTGACCTGCATTTAGCCTACTTTATTCTTTGGGACTATATCTCTGTTTCCTCCTCATCCTGCCCATTGCCCAGCCACTGCTAGATGAGTCTGCTGGTACATTGACCCAGACCACTACATTCCCCTTGCACTCTACACAGCCAGAATCTGACCCTGCTGAAAGTCAGATTCCCCTTCCCGCATACTATACCACCTTACACGGGGACAAAGAGGAAGGTGCAGATGAAAGTGCAGGTTCCTTTATCAGGTGGGGGAGCATACTCGTTGGCGACGTCACTGGCACAGGGCCCCTCATAGTACACAAAAGTGTCTCTGCCAGTGGGAGGCGCCCGCGCCTTCAAACACACCGCCATACTTTGAGGGGCCCTGTGCCAGTGCCAATGCGAACAAGTGGCCCCCCCGCTTGCTTGGGATCACAGCACTTGCAAAGTTTTAATACTTACCTCTCCCGGCTCTACCGCCGTGATGTAGTCCACGTTTCCTGGGCCCACAAAAAACTTGAGCCAGCCCTCCCCCCCTCCCCACAACTTTAGCCAAATGACCCCCAATTTTCAATGCCTAACTATTATTATAAGGTAAATTAAGATTCACAAGCTTAAGTGACAAGAATTGATGTTTTTGACATTAAAATGGGCACTGTTGGTGTTTTCCTGTCCTCCACTCACTGCTGACTTTGATTCCCCATTGACTTACATTGGGTTTCGTGTTTCGGTCGATCCCCGACTTTTTGCGATAATCGGCCGATTTCACTCTACCCGACTTTTGACAAAGTCGGGTTTCGCGAAACCCGACTCGATCTTAAAAAAGTAAAAGTCGCTCAACCCTATACACCAGTGTTGGTAGAGGGTCAGCTGGAGTACGAGGTAGGGCGCTCATTCATTCACGGTTGGTGCGCCGAAGGCTACAGTACCTAATACATTGGAAAGGATATTCCCTTGAGGATCGATCATGGGTTCCGGCCAGTTCGGTGCACAATGATCGACTGGTACGGGCTCTTCATGTCAGATATCCTGAGAAGCCTGGGGATCCAGTGGCCCCCCGTTAAGAGGGGGGTACTGTCATGGTATAGGGCATGGTTCATGTCCTGCTTTCTCAGGGTTAATATTGCTGGCCTCTCATTGGATGTGGGAGGGGTATTTATACACACTCCAGACTAGGATTCCCTGTCAACTATACTTCCGTTTAGTCTGTGTGTCTGACCCCTTGAGTGTGTGTTCAGTTTGCATTTGCTTGTTTTGCTCTCCGTGCTTTACTCTGCTTGTTTGTTCTGTTGGCTTTCTGTCCTTTGGCTCCCTTTCTGACTATCCCTCCGCCTCACCCCTTGGTTACTTCCTTATCTCTTGGTTTCAACCATGGCACGTTTAACTACTTTCCAGTGTATATCGTCTCATCAGTACCCTGGTGTCTGGCGTTGCCCTCGACCACCTCCTTCCCTGTCACGTGGTTCAGGTCCTGTTTGCTACCCGGTGCTCCCTTGCTGTGACAGGCAGCTATCCCCGCAGCAGTTATAACCGGGAGTCGTATTAATACCATCCACTACCTGCAGCATGTTTTTGGCCATTTCTCCATATTCCCAGTGTAGACCACTCCTTTCCTCCCAGGCACAGATACCCACTACGCATGCGTTGCTCTGTCCAGTTGGCATTGTGGGCCGTGTGTGATGCCATGGTGATGCAGGCGATGACGTACGTTTCCCCCCTGGCCAAATAACTACATCAATATATAGTACTCACCTGATTTAATATTAGCCACGCCTCCTGACGAAGCCACGCAGGTGAAACGCGCATTGAGGCACTCCTCATATTTCCTTCTGCGCTCCCAGACATTTACGTCATGTCACAAGGTATTTTAACTATCATGAATAATACTACTGATGTATTCCTGCCTGCTTTACGCGCTTTACAAGGGTACCCCTGATTATATGCTCTTTATGTAGCAGGCTTAACAGTATGACTACTTGATTCATCTTCATCTACCTGAATACATGCTAACTCAGCCTGCTAGGATGGCTCCTCTTACAACAATTCTGGCCCAATACTAGCAGTCCATTAAGATTGGACTCTCTTTCCTATAGATAATAAGGACTCAGTTATTTAACTATTTACACTCCCTTCTGATGCATATATATTTTATCTGATGTCATCAGACCATGCTGTGTGTCATCAGGATAACTGCCAGCCCACACACGTGCATAAATATATAGCAACTGATGACTTCAATCGGTTAATGACATATAATCGCTATAACAATCCTTGTGTACTGTTGAGTGACATATTTATCTTAGCCATATCAGATATCATCATTCTGCTGCAGGTTATCCCTTGTGTGAGCACAGTCTGGAGGTAGACGAGTCTTTATAAGGGGCGTTTGACAATACATTTACAGGTCCTTCTCAAAAAATTAGCATATAGTGTTAAATTTCATTATTTACCATAATGTAATGATTACAATTAAACTTTCATATATTATAGATTCATTATCCACCAACTGAAATTTGTCAGGTCTTTTATTGTTTTAATACTGATGATTTTGGCCTACAACTCCTGATAACCCAAAAAACCTGTCTCAATAAATTAGCATATCAAGAAAAGGTTCTCTAAACGACCTATTACCCTAATCTTCTGAATCAACTAATTAACTCTAAACACATGCAAAAGATACCTGAGGCTTTTAAAAACTCCCTGCCTGGTTCATTACTCAAAACCCCCATCATGGGTAAGACTAGCGACCTGACAGATGTCAAGAAGGCCATCATTGACACCCTCAAGCAAGAGGGTAAGACCCAGAAAGAAATTTCTCAACAAATAGGCTGTTCCCAGAGTGCTGTATCAAGGCACCTCAATGGTAAGTCTGTTGGAAGGAAACAATGTGGCAGAAAACGCTGTACAACGAGAAGAGGTGACCGGACCCTGAGGAAGATTGTGGAGAAGGACCGATTCCAGACCTTGGGGAACCTGAGGAAGCAGTGGACTGAGTCTGGTGTGGAAACATCCAGAGCCACCGTGCACAGGCGTGTGCAGGAAATGGGCTACAGGTGCCGCATTCCCCAGGTAAAGCCACTTTTGAACCATAAACAGCGGCAGAAGCGCCTGACCTGGGCTACAGAGAAGCAGCACTGGACTGTTGCTAAGTGGTCCCAAGTACTTTTTTCTGATGAAAGCAAATTTTGCATGTCATTCGGAAATCAAGGTGCCAGAGTCTGGAGGAAGACTGGGGAGAAGGAAATGCCAAAATGCCTGAAGTCCAGTGTCAAGTACCCAGTCAGTGATGGTGTGGGGTGCCATGTCAGCTGCTGGTGTTGGTCCACTGTGTTTCATCAAGGGCAGGGTCAATGCAGCTAGCTATCAGGAGATTTTGGAGCACTTCATGCTTCCTGGCACCTGCTCACAGTGCCAAAACCTCTGGTAAATGGTTTACTGACCATGGTATTACTGTGCTCAATTGGCCTGCCAACTCTCCTGACCTGAACCCCATAGAGAATCTGTGGGATATTGTGAAGAGAAAGTTGAGAGACACAAGACCCAACACTCTGGATGAGCTTAAGGCCGCTATTGAAGCATCCTGGGCCTCCATAACATCTCAGCAGTGTCACAGGCTGATTGCCTCCATGCCACGCCGCATTGAAGCAGTCATTTCTGCCAAAGGATTCCCGACCAAGTATTGAGTGCATAACTGAACATTATTATTTGATGGTTTTTTTGTTTGTTATTAAAAAACACTTTTATTTGATTGGACGGTTGAAATATGCTAATTTATTGAGACAGGTTTTTTGGGTTATCAGGAGTTGTAGGCCAAAATCATCAGTATTAAAACAATAAAAGACCTGACAAATTTCAGTTGGTGGATAATGAATCTATAATATATGAAAGTTTAATTGTAATCATTACATTATGGTAAATAATGAAATTTAACACTATATGCTAATTTTTTGAGAAGGACCTGTATATGTCTTTAGCTGTTTTTCCCACCAATTGTAATTTTGAATTATGTTTGTAATTTTGTTAACATATTTGATATTCTCTAAATCCTAGACTTTATAAATCTTTTCTTATGTGATACTTAATTGCACACTTTTTTGCCTAGTACTTAGTCATTCGAAGACACTCATGTCTGGTTTTGGTTATATAGTCTTACAGAGTCTTGACTGCTGCCCAATTCACACAAGTCTCCACCATTACATATTGTCCTGCACCAGGGTAGACAACATTTTTATCAGACACATTGGAAAAGCATAACGAGACGTTAAGATTATGAGTAATTCATGTGTTTAGCTCCAAATACTAAAAGTGACATCTACTGCTTCAATAATTGTAATCTGACCAAGAATGTACAGACAGTTTACAACTTACTACCATAATTATTTCGTCTTCAAGGATCGATTTTATAGGCAAAAGAGGGGCGTGGCGATGGGCGCTGCGTTTGCGCCATCGTACGCAAACCTCTTTATGGGATTCTGGGAACATGAATACATCCAGAATCTGGATTCAGTGATGGCGGCATCTGTATTACTATGGATGAGATTTATTGATGACGCTTTGTTTGTCTAGCAGGGGTCACGAACAGATTTGGAAAATTTTCTACAACATCTGAATCAAAATAATATGAACATTAAACTCACCTGGAGTGTCAAACAGGATGTGATAAGTTTTCTGGACCTGAGGATAGAGGTTGATGATCGAGGACAACTTCATACGTCTATCTATCGGAAGGAAACAAGTGTTAATTCACTATTGCATGCCAGATCAGCACATCCAGCTCATGTCATCCGAGCTATCCCGACTGGTCAATTCCTAAGAACCAGACAGATTTGTGATCAAGACAACATTTTTGAAGAGCAAGCCAACGATCTCAAAGAAAGGTTTAGAAAACGAGGATATAAAAGTGACATTATTCATAAAGCCTATGTTAGATCAAGGAACACGGATCGACAGTCTTTGTTAGTTAATAGGAACAAAAATGTTGAAAGAGATGGACAAATTCGATTTGTTACTGACTACCATTCAAGGTGGCGGGAAATGACAGAGATTATTTCCAAATTTTGGCCTATTCTGTTACAGGACCCAGGTTTATCTAAAATACTGCCAGACAAACCAATGATTGTCGCAAAACGCAGCAAAACTTTGCGTGAATCACTGGTTCGCAGCCATTATGTGCCTCCCGTGTCACGTTTCATTTTTGATTCCAAGGGCCCTAAATGGGGATCATACAGTTGTGGTACATGTAAAGCCTGTCAGTATATTTTAAAAACTAATATATTCCATGACTCTGAATCAGACAGAATATAAGATTCTACATTTTATAAATTGCCGCACGTCCATGGTAATTTATCAAGCTACATGCCCATGTAATCTTATGTACGTGGGAATGACCACACGAGAATTACGAGTCAGAATTTTGGAACATATTAAGGACATCAAAGCAGCTGACAAGGTTGAAATAGAGGACAAGGAGAAATTCAATAAACTCAAACCGGTAGCTAGACACTTTCGTCATTTTCATCCTCAGCAATCTCATTTATTAAGGGTTAAAGGTATTGATCGAGTACATTTGGGAAATAGGAGAGGGGACTTTAGTCGTATATTAGCGCAGAAAGAGTGCAGGTGGATAACGCTCCTACAATGTATGAATCCCAAAGGCCTCAACGAACAATGGGGTTTTTCGAGCTTTTTATAAATTTTTTTAAAAAACTTTTTTCTCTTCCTTTTTGAGTATACTTTCATTTTTAATTAATATACTATTGATGGTAGTTTTGAGGAGTGGGTCTTGGACCTAGCAGTCCAAAAAGACTAATGTTACATTTATACAGCCAAAAGGTTTTTTTTATGACCAATTGGGCACAACTCTTATGTTACATGGTGTTCTGTTATCTTGTATTGTCATTTACATGATTACATTATTTGCAGACCCGTTTAATTTATTTTATTTTATGTTATATGGCATTAATTTTATACATGCAAATTCATCATTTTTTATATTTTTCATTACATTTATATTTTTTTCATTATTATTATATACACTATATTTAGGGTCACACGGAATAAATATAAATACACATATAAAAAATGTAACTCACAAAAATTTGCCCTCAGTATAATGCCCCGTGACCAGGGGGACAAATACCACCAAATACTTTAACATATATCACTTTTTTTGGAAAATCTACTGTAAACTAGACTCCAGAACAGGTGGTATATTTGAATAAAATATAGTTTATTGGACACAAAAAGTTAAAACCAGATATACATCTGAATAAATCAACAAATAAATAAACAAGTGCAGATTTCCATTAAAAGAGGGACTGCATAGCCGTAAGGAAGCCACCATAAAACTACAGTACTAAGATACCTGACGTGTTTCAATATTAAGCCTCTCTATAAAATATAAAACTAAATAACAAAGTAATTTGCTGCCATGAATAAAATCCCAAGGTGCATCTATGTTAGCCTGTGTTGTTTATGTTGTGACCAGTATCTACCAGTTAGACTGTTTAAACACAACTACAGCTAGAGCATATAGAATGATATGCGCCGGAATGGAATGCATGGATAAGTAATTGCAAAGTTCTTAATAACAAGAGGCTAAAGAAAACAGAATAAATGTGGTACTTTACCAAAGTGCTGTAGTGTGGCAATACCTCGGCGTCCCTCTGCCTCTACGCGCGTTTCACAGACTGCTTCATCTGCCTCCTGATGAAGCAGTCTGTGAAACGCGCGTAGAGGCAGAGGGACGCCGAGGTATTGCCACACTACAGCACTTTGGTAAAGTACCACATTTATTCTGTTTTCTTTAGCCTCTTGTTATTAAGAACTTTGCAATTACTTATCCATGCATTCCATTCCGGCGCATATCATTCTATATGCTCTAGCTGTAGTTGTGTTTAAACAGTCTAACTGGTAGATACTGGTCACAACATAAACAACACAGGCTAACATAGATGCACCTTGGGATTTTATTCATGGCAGCAAATTACTTTGTTATTTAGTTTTATATTTTATAGAGAGGCTTAATATTGAAACACGTCAGGTATCTTAGTACTGTAGTTTTATGGTGGCTTCCTTACGGCTATGCAGTCCCTCTTTTAATGGAAATCTGCACTTGTTTATTTATTTGTTGATTTATTCAGATGTATATCTGGTTTTAACTTTTTGTGTCCAATAAACTATATTTTATTCAAATATACCACCTGTTCTGGAGTCTAGTTTACAGTAGATTTTCCAAAAAAAGTGATATACATATAAAAAATGGTATTTTTTTATGCCATCTTACAAGGTGTTTTTTACGTTTTCATGTTGGTATGTTATCAGCACGTGTTCCCACTTGCACATGTGTTGGCATGACATTTGGGATGTGTGTATGTGTGGTGTGGTTCTGGGTTTGTATGTATCGGGTGTATGATTGTGGTGTGACAGTTTGGCTGCTGAGGTACTTTTGGTTGTTTAAATGTGGTGTATGTGGTTTGTATTGGGGGCTTACATGCATTGGGACGGTACATATCATTTGGTTTATCCATATAATTAAATTGATATTTATTCTACCACCTCCACCTCTGTGGTAGTATATGATCCAATCATTATTTATTTATATTTTATTTATTATTTTAAAAAAGAAAAAAATGTAAAAAGCAAAAAGATTTTTTAGGATTTTTTTTTTTTTTTCCCTCATGTGTGTGTGTGTATATGTGTTCAGGCATGTGTGTGCATCTGTGATGTGTTTGTGGAATAGCAGTATACATGGGCATTTATGTATGTAGTTTTGGTCATGTATGTGTGCCACAATATATTCCTAATGATTTTTTGGTCACATTTGGTGGTCACTAGGGTTGAGCGAAACGGGTCGATCATTTTCAAAAGTCGCCGACTTTTGGCTAAGTCGGCGTCTCATGAAACCCGATCCGACCCCTGTGCTTGTCGGCCATGCGGTACGCGACTTTCGCGCCAAAGTCGCGTTTCAATGACGCGAAAAGCGCCATTTCTCAGCCAATGAAGGTGAACGCAGAGTGTGGGCAGCGTGATGACATAGATCCTGGTCCCCACCATCTTAGAGAAGGGCATTGCAGTGATTGGCTTGCTGTCTGCGGCGTCACAGGGGCTATAAAGGGGCGTTCCCGCCGACCGCCATCTTACTGCTGCTGATCTGAGCTTAGGGAGAGGTTGCTGCCGCTTCGTCAGAAGCAGGGAGAGCGTTAGGCAGGGTCCACTAACCACCAAACCGCTTGTGCTGTAGCGATTTCCACTGTCCAACACCACCTTCGGTGTGCAGGAACAGTGGAAGCTATTTTTTTTTTTTTTCCTCAGCGCTGTAGCTCATTGGGCTGCCCTAGAAGGCTCCGTGATAGCTGTATTGCTGTGTGTACGCCACTGTGGAAACCAACTGCTTTTTTCAAAGCACATATCCTCTTGTTCCTTTCTGCACAGCTATCTTTTTTGTTTGTCCACACTTTTTATTTAATTTGTGCATCAGTCCACTCCTATTGCTGCCTGCCATACCTGGCTTAGATTACTGCAGGGAGATAGTAATTGTAGGACAGTCCCTGTTTTTTTTTTTTTTTGTGGGAGATTAAGATTGGCATTTCTGCTACAGTGCCATCCCTGTGTGTGCCATCTCTCACTGAGTGGGCCATAGAAAGCCTATTTATTTTTTCCGTGATTTGTGTTCTAAATTCTACCTCAACACAAAAACACTACATCAATCAGTGGGAGAAAAATATTGGCCTCAGTCAGGGCTTGTGTGCCACTGCTGTGTGTGCTATCTCTCATTCAGTGGGCTATAGAAAGCCTATTTATTTATTTATTTTTTTTCTTATTATTTGGTTTCTAAAGTCTCCCTGAAAAAAAAAAAAATAAATAAAAAAACAGTGGGAGAGTAATATTGCCCTTTCAGCTTGTGTGCCAGTCTTGACTCCTGGGTGTGCCACCTCTCTCTCTAATTGTGGGCCATAGAAAGCCTTTTTTTTTTTTTTTTTTTTTAATATTATTGGGTTTCTAAAGTCTCCCTTAAAAAACAAAAAATACATAAAAAAACAGTGGGAGAGTAATATTGCCCTTTCAGCTTGTGTGCCAGTCTTGACTCCTGGGTGTGCCACCTCTCTCTCTCATTCAGTGGGCCATAGAAAGGCTATTTATTTTTTTGGTTTTTTTAATATTATTTGGTTTCTAAAGTCTCCCTTAAAAAACAAAAAATACATAAAAAAACAGTGGGAGAGTAATATTGCCCTTTCAGCTTGTGTGCCAGTCTTGACTCCTGGGTGTGCCACCTCTCTCTCTCATTCAGTGGGCCATAGAAAGGCTATTTATTTTTTTGGTTTTTTTAATATTATTTGGTTTCTAAAGTCTCCCTGAAAAAAAAAAAAACATAAAAAAACAGTGGGAGAGTAATATTGCCCTTTCAGCTTGTGTGCCAGTCTTGACTCCTGGGTGTGCCACCTCTCTCTCTCATTCAGTGGGCCATAGAAAGGCTATTTATTTTTTTTTTTAAATATTATTGGGTTTCTAAAGTCTCCCTTAAAAAACAAAAAATACATAAAAAAACAGTGGGAGAGTAATATTGCCCTTTCAGCTTGTGTGCCAGTCTTGACTCCTGGGTGTGCCACCTCTCTCTCATTCAGTGGGCCATAGAAAGCATTTATTTTTTTTTTCCTTGATTTGTGTTCTAAAATCTACCTCAACACAAAAACACTACATCAATCAGTGGTAGAAAAATATTGGCCTCAGTCAGGGCTTGTGTGCCACTGCTGTGTGTGCTATCTCTTATTCAGTGGGCTATGGAAAGCCTATTTATTTATTTATTTTTTTTCTTATTATTTGGTTTCTAAAGTCTCCCTGAAAAAAAAATAAATAAATAAAAAAACAGTGGGAGAGTAATATTGCCCTTTCAGCTTGTGTGCCAGTCTTGACTCCTGGGTGTGCCACCTCTCTCTCTCATTTAGTGGGCCATAGAAAGGCTATTTATTTTTTTGTTTTTTTTAATATTATTTGGTTTCTAAAGTCTCCCTGAAAATAAAAAAAAAAACTTAAAAAAACAGTGGGAGAGTAATATTGCCCTTTCAGCTTGTGCGCCAGTCTTGACTCCTGGGTGTGCCACCTCTCTCTCTCTAATTGTGGGCCATAGAAAGCCTTTTTTTTTTTATATATTATTTGGTTTCTAAAGTCTCCCTTAAAAAACAAAAAATACATAAAAAAACAGTGGGAGAGTAATATTGCCCTTTCAGCTTGTGTGCCAGTCTTGACTCCTGGGTGTGCCACCTCTCTCTCTCATTCAGTGGGCCATAGAAAGGCTATTTATTTTTTTGGTTTTTTTAATATTATTTGGTTTCTAAAGTCTCCCTGAAAAAAAAAAAAAACATAAAAAAACAGTGGGAGAGTAATATTGCCCTTTCAGCTTGTGTGCCAGTCTTGACTCCTGGGTGTGCCACCTCTCTCCCTCTCATTCAGTGGGCCATAGAAAGCCTTTTTTTTTTTTTATATTATTTGGTTTCTAAAGTCTCCCTTAAAAAACAAAAAATACATAAAAAAACAGTGGGAGAGTAATATTGCCCTTTCAGCTTGTGTGCCAGTCTTGACTCCTGGGTGTGCCACCTCTCTCTCTCATTCAGTGGGCCATAGAAAGGCTATTTATTTTTTTGGTTTTTTTAATATTACTGGGTTTCTAAAGTCTCCCTTAAAAAACAAAAAATACATAAAAAAACAGTGGGAGAGTAATATTGCCCTTTCAGCTTGTGTGCCAGTCTTGACTCCTGGGTGTGCCACCTCTCTCTCATTCAGTGGGCCATAGAAAGCATTTATTTTTTTTTTTCCTTGATTTGTGTTCTAAAATCTACCTCAACACAAAAACACTACATCAATCAGTGGGAGAAAAATATTGGCCTCAGTCAGGGCTTGTGTGCCACTGCTGTGTGTGCTATCTCTCATTCAGTGGGCTATAGAAAGCCTATTTATTTATTTATTTTTTTTCTTATTATTTGGTTTCTAAAGTCTCCCTGAAAAAAAAAATACCTAAAAAAACAGTGGGAGAGTAATATTGCCCTTTCAGCTTGTGTGCCAGTCTTGACTCCTGGGTGTGCCACCTCTCTCTCATTCAGTGGGCCATAGAAAGGCTATTTATTTTTTTGGTTTTTTTAATATTATTTGGTTTCTAAAGTCTCCCTGAAAATAAAAGAAAAAAAACTTAAAAAAACAGTGGGAGAGTAATATTGCCCTTTCAGCTTGTGCGCCAGTCTTGACTCCTGGGTGTGCCACCTCTCTCTCTCTAATTGTGGGCCATAGAAAGCCTTTTTTTTGTTTGTTTTTTTTTTAATATTATTTGGTTTCTAAAGTCTCCCTGAGAAAAAAAATAAATAAATTAGGTGGGAGATTAATATTGACATTAGTGCTTGAGTGACAGTCCTGCGTGTGTGTCATCTCTGTGATTTTGTGCCACAGAAAACAGAGTGTGTAACATTGTGCCTGATTTTCCTTGTGGTCTCACCAACCTGTTAAGGGATATTGAAATCATACTGAAGTTATAGCTCACCGTGTAAGTTGTTTGACAGCAACAAATAAAGTTACTTTGGTTAAGATTTTAAAACAATGAGGAAGTCTGGTGCAAGAGGTCGTCGTGGGCGTTCATTGTCAGCTGGTAATGATGGTAGTGGTAGTGGAGCATCAGGTGGTCGTGGGGATAAAAATATTCCACCTAAGTCTGGAGCTGTGGAGCCAGTTTCGTCGTCAGGCTACACAAGGCCTCGAACGCTCTCTTTTCTGGGAGTAGGAAAACCGCTTTTAAAGGCGGAGCAGCAACAGCAAGTTTTGGCTTACATTGCAGACTCAGCCTCTAGCTCTTTTGCCTCCTCTTCCGAAACTGGTAAATGTAAAAGCAGCGCGTCGCTTGTGGATGTTCACGGTCAGGGACAAGTCGCTTCCTTGTCCTCCTCAGCAAAAACTACAACAAGAGAGAAGGATGCAGCAGGCGACACAACGGGTCACTCCATGGAGCTCTTTACACATACCGTCCCTGGCTTAGAAAGTGAAACATTTAACAGGCCATGCCCATTACAAGTAGATTCTGACATGGAGTGCACTGATGCACAGCCACAGCCAGAGTACTATGCTGCTCCTTTGACTCAGACCACCACATTGCCCTCTCAGGGTACAGATCCACAATCAGACCCTGATGAGACTATGTTGCCCCGCCACGAACGCTATACCACCGACCGACACAGTGACACAGACGAAGTTGCACACGAGCTCGAAGAGGAGGTAATAGATGACCCAGTTATTGACCCCGATTGGCAGCCATTGGGGGAACAGGGTGCAGGCGGCAGTAGTTCAGAAGCGGAGGTGGAGGAGGGGCCGCAGCAGGCATCAACATCGCAACAGGTTCCATCTGCCGGGCCCGTATCTGGCCCAAAACGCGTGTCAAAGCCAAAACCTGTTGGAGGACAGCGTGGCCATCCGGTTAAAGCTCAGTCTGCAATCCCTGAAAAGGGATCCGAGTCTAGGAAGAGTGCAGTCTGGCATTTTTTTAAACAACATCCAACTGATCAGCGCAAAGTCATCTGTCAAAAATGTTCAACTAGCTTAAGCAGAGGTCAGAATCTGAAAAGTCTAAATACTAGTTGCATGCATAGACACTTAACCACCATGCATTTTCAAGCCTGGACTAACTACCAAACGTCCCTTAAGGTTGTAGCACCCTCGGCCAATGAAGCTATTCAGCAACGCAACATCCCTTCCGTCACTGTAAGGCCACCATTTTCCGCACCACCGGCAGTATCTGTGCAGGTTTCTTTGCCAGCCAAAAGCAGTCAGGGTCAGGGAACCACCAGTTTTGTAGGAGGAAATATTGCATCTAGGGCACCGGCGGAAACAATACCGTCTCCAACCGTCTCTCAGTCTGCCATGTACACCGGCACACCCGAAAGTTCCACGATCTCCAGCTCTCCAGTCCAGCTCACCCTACATGACACTCTGGTTAGAAAAAGGAAGTACTTATCCTCGCATCCGCGTACACAGGGTTTTAACGCCCACATAGCTAGACTAATCTCGTTAGAGATGATGCCCTACCGGTTAGTTGAAAGCGAAGCTTTCAAAGCCCTGATGGAGTACGCTGAACCACGATACGAGCTACCCAGTCGACACTTTTTTTCCAGAAAAGCCATCCCAGCCCTGCACCAGCATGTTAAACAGCGCATCGTCCATGCACTCAGGCAATCTGTGAGTACAAAGGTGCACCTGACTACAGATGCATGGACCAGTAGTCATGGCCAGGGACGTTATGTGTCCATCACGGCACACTGGGTGAATGTGGTGGATGCAGGGTCCACAGGCGACATCAATTTAGGGACAGTTGTGCCTAGCCCACGGTCTAGGAAACAGTTGGCTGTAGGCGTTCGCACCCCCTCCTCCTCCTCCTCCTCGTCCTCCTGCAGAAGCTGCAGCTCTTCCACAGAACGCAGTCTGCCAACCACTCCATCGGCAGATGACACTGTTGCACACCAGTTGTCCCATTATGGGCCAGCTACTGCCAAGCGTCAGCAGGCTGTATTGGCTATGAAGTGTTTGGGCGACAACAGACACACCGCGGAAGTTCTGTCCGAGTTCTTGCAACAAGAAACGCAGTCGTGGCTGGGCACAGTAGATCTTGAGGCAGGCAAGGTAGTGAGTGATAACGGAAGGAATTTCATGGCTGCCATCTCCCTTTCCCAACTGAAACACATTCCTTGCCTGGCTCACACCTTAAACCTGGTGGTGCAGTGCTTATTGAAAACTTATCCTGGGTTCTCCGACCTGCTCCTCAAAGTGCGTGCACTTTGCTCACATATCCGACGTTCGCCTGTACACGCCAGCCGTATGCAGACCTATCAGCGGTCTTTGAACCTTCCCCAGCATCGCCTAATCATAGACGTTGCAACAAGGTGGAACTCAACACTGCACATGCTTCAGAGACTGTGCGAACAGAGGCGTGCTGTTATTTATTTGTGGGAGGATACACGGGCAGGCAGTAGGATGGCAGACATGGAGTTGTCAGGTGTGCAGTGGTCTAAGATACAAGACATGTGTCAAGTCCTTCAGTGTTTTGAGGAATGCACACGGCTGGTTAGTGCAGACAACGCCGTAATAAGCATGAGCATCCCCCTAATGCGTCTGCTGATGCAAAGTTTGACGCACATAAAGGAGCAGGCGTCTGCACCAGAGGAAGAGGAAAGCCTTGATGACAGTCAGCCATTGTCTGGTCAGGGCAGTGTACAGGACGAGGTAGCGGGCGAAGAGGAGGTGGAGGACGAGGAGGATGATGGGGATGAGTATATTTTTAATGCCGAACCTTTCCCGGGGGCACAGGAAATTGGTTGCGTGTCACGGCCGGGTTCTGGTTTTTTGAGGGACACAAGTGACGTAGATTTGCCTGCAACTGCCCCTCAACCAATCACAACCGGAGATTTGACAACTGGAACTTTGGCCCACATGGCGGATTATGCCTTACGTATCCTAAAAAGGGACACACGCATTACGAAAATGATGAACGATGACGATTACTGGTTGGCCTGCCTCCTTGATCCACGCTATAAAGGCAAATTGCAAAATATTATGCCACATGAGAACTTGGAACTAATATTAGCAACCAAACAATCAACTCTTGTTGACCGTTTGCTTCAGGCATTCCCAGCACACAGCGCACGTGATCGTTCTCACACGAGCTCCAGGGGGCAGCAGACTAGGAGTGTTAGGGGTGCACACATCAGAAGTGGCGTTGGACAGAGGGGTTTTCTGACCAGGTTGTGGAGTGATTTTGCTATGACCGCAGACAGGACAGGTACTGCTGCATCAATTGAAAGTGACAGGAGACAACATTTGTCCAGTATGGTTACTAACTATTTTTCATCCCTTATCGATGTTCTCCCTCAACCGTCATTCCCATTTGATTACTGGGCCTCCAAATTAGACACCTGGCCAGAATTGGCAGAATATGCATTGCAGGAGCTTGCTTGCCCGGCAGCAAGTGTCCTATCAGAAAGAGTATTCAGTGCTGCAGGTTCAATATTAACCGAAAAAAGGACTCGTCTGGCTACCCAAAATGTTGACGATCTAACATTCATTAAAATGAACCACAACTGGATTTCGAAATCTTTTGCCCCACCTTGCCCGGCCGACACCTAGCTTTCCTATGAAAAGCTCTTGCCTGTGAATTACTTTTCTAATGTCTAATTTGCTGCAGCTGATTGTACAGCATACGACATGTTTACACCTCCCTAAATGGCAAAACTCCCCACACGGGGCCGTGGTATCGCGACTTGGCGCAAGCACCCGTGAGACTGCTGTTTGTCTGAAGAGGTGGGTGTGCTCGCTTTTGGTTGACGGCATTGCTACTGGGTCCCTCATAGTACAATGTAGTGTCTCTGGCGGTGGTGGTGCGCACCCAACGTCAGACACACCGTTGTAACATGAGGGGCCCTGGGGCGGTCCCGCCGGCCTCAAGAGAGTTCCCCCCTACCCCAGCTCAAAATGTGCTCTACCACGTGCAAAATTATGTCGCACAGCTCCACCAATCTTTAGTCTATTCGCTGACATCATTCAATGTCTGGCACTGACAATACAAATTTGTAGACATCTATGATGCAACTTAAAGTAGTCTGTGTCTGTGTCCTATATTGGCACCATTAAATAGTTACTGCCAAATTACTATGTCAGAAACTCAGTAGATGAGCCCACCCCTGTACCTAAGTATGCCACCTTTTTTTTTGTTTTGGTTGTTTTGCGAGACATTAACATCTATTTATATTTTGGGAGTACTGGGACAGACACACCTTGCACTACTCCTCCACTCACCACCAAGCTGCCTGTGTATCCATGTAACCGCTGTAAAGCTGCCATGAGCCTATTGTTTGTTATTTTAGGCCTTTGATAGCCTGTCTGCGGTCCCTACTTTAAATACTCCTCCACTCATCACCAGCTGCCTGCCCGTGTATCCATGTAACCGCTGTAAAACTGCCATGAGCCTATTGTTTGTTATTTTAGGCCTTTGATAGCCTGTCTGCGGTCCCTACTTTAAATACTCCTCCACTCACCACCAAGCTGCCTGTGTATCCATGTAACCGCTGTAAAACTGCCATGAGCCTATTGTTTGTTATTTTAGGCCTTTGATAGCCTGTCTGCGGTCCCTACTTTAAATACTCCTCCACTCATCACCAGCTGCCTGCCCGTGTATCCATGTAACCGCTGTAAAACTGCCATGAGCCTATTGTTTGTTATTTTAGGCCTTTGATAGCCTGTCTGCGGTCCCTACTTTAAATACTCCTCCACTCACCACCAAGCTGCCTGCCCGTGTATCCATGTAACCGCTGTAAAACTGCCATGAGCCTATTGTTTGTTATTTTAGGCCTTTGATAGCCTGTCTGCGGTCCCTACTTTAAATACTCCTCCACTCACCACCAAGCTGCCTGTGTATCCATGTAACCGCTGTAAAACTGCCATGAGCCTATTGTTTGTTATTTTAGGCCTTTGATAGCCTGTCTGCGGTCCCTACTTTAAATACTCCTCCACTCATCACCAGCTGCCTGCCCGTGTATCCATGTAACCGCTGTAAAACTGCCATGAGCCTATTGTTTGTTATTTTAGGCCTTTGATAGCCTGTCTGCGGTCCCTACTTTAAATACTCCTCCACTCATCACCAGCTGCCTGCCCGTGTATCCATGTAACCGCTGTAAAACTGCCATGAGCCTATTGTTTGTTATTTTAGGCCTTTGATAGCCTGTCTGCAGTCCCTACTTTAAATACTCCTCCACTCACCACCAAGCTGCCTGCCCGTGTATCCATGTAACCACTGTAAAACTGCCATGAGCCTATTGTTTGTTATTTTAGGCCTTTGATAGCCTGTCTGCGGTCCCTACTTTAAATACTCCTCCACTCACCACCAAGCTGCCTGCCCGTGTATCCATGTAACCGCTGTAAAACTGCCATGAGCCTATTGTTTGTTATTTTAGGCCTTTGATAGCCTGTCTGCGGTCCCTACTTTAAATACTCCTCCACTCATCACCAGCTGCCTGCCCGTGTATCCATGTAACCGCTGTAAAACTGCCATGAGCCTATTGTTTGTTATTTTAGGCCTTTGATAGCCTGTCTGCGGTCCCTACTTTAAATACTCCTCCACTCATCACCAGCTGCCTGCCCGTGTATCCATGTAACCGCTGTAAAACTGCCATGAGCCTATTGTTTGTTATTTTAGGCCTTTGATAGCCTGTCTGCGGTCCCTACTTTAAATACTCCTCCACTCACCACCAAGCTGCCTGCCCGTGTATCCATGTAACCGCTGTAAAACTGCCATGAGCCTATTGTTTGTTATTTTAGGCCTTTGATAGCCTGTCTGCGGTCCCTACTTTAAATACTCCTCCACTCACCACCAAGCTGCCTGTGTATCCATGTAACCGCTGTAAAACTGCCATGAGCCTATTGTTTGTTATTTTAGGCCTTTGATAGCCTGTCTGCGGTCCCTACTTTAAATACTCCTCCACTCATCACCAGCTGCCTGCCCGTGTATCCATGTAACCGCTGTAAAACTGCCATGAGCCTATTGTTTGTTATTTTAGGCCTTTGATAGCCTGTCTGCGGTCCCTACTTTAAATACTCCTCCACTCATCACCAGCTGCCTGCCCGTGTATCCATGTAACCGCTGTAAAACTGCCATGAGCCTATTGTTTGTTATTTTAGGCCTTTGATAGCCTGTCTGCGGTCCCTACTTTAAATACTCCTCCACTCACCACCAAGCTGCCTGCCCGTGTATCCATGTAACCGCTGTAAAACTGCCATGAGCCTATTGTTTGTTATTTTAGGCCTTTGATAGCCTGTCTGCGGTCCCTACTTTAAATACTCCTCCACTCACCACCAAGCTGCCTGCCCGTGTATCCATGTAACCGCTGTAAAACTGCCATGAGCCTATTGTTTGTTATTTTAGGCCTTCGAAGCCTGTCTGCGGTCCCTCCTTCCACTAGGCCTCCACTGACCAGACCACTGCTGCCCGTGTACCCCTGGAACCAATTTTAAAGTGCCTACAGCCAGCCCATTTTATTGTGTTAGGCCTTCGAAGCCTGTCTGCGGTCCCTCCTTCCAATAGGCCTACACTGACAAAGGTACACCTGACAACAGACACATGGACCTGTAGGCATGGCCACGGAAGGTTACGTGTCCTTTGTGGCTCAATGGGTTAATGTATTGGATGCATGGTCCACACAGGGGACAGCCTGCTAAGTCTGTATGCAGTCCCTAATTCAAGTTGTCCTCAACTGAATAAAGCTGAGCTTCTACCTTCTGGCTCTCATTAAGTGTTTTTTAAAAAACAAAATGGTGGTTAGGGCCTACTAACGGCTTCTGCCCCTCCCTGGTGTTGCCCTCAACTGAATAAAGCTGAGCTTCTACCTTCCGGCTCTGATTAACTGCTGTTTTTAAACACATTGCTGGTTCCGGCCTACTAACGGTGTCTGCCCCTCCCTGGTGTTGCCCTCAACTGAATAAAGCTGAGCTTCTACCTTCCGGCTCTGATTAACTGCTGTTTTTAAACACATTGCTGGTTCCGGCCTACTAACGGTGTCTGCCCCTGCCTGGTGTTGCCCTCAACTGAATAAAGCTGAGCTTCAACCTTCTGGCTCTCATTAAGTGTTTTTTAAAAAACAAAATGGTGGTTAGGGCCTACTAACGGCTTCTGCCCCTCCCTGGTGTTGCCCTCAACTGAATAAAGCTGAGCTTCTACCTTCCGGCTCTGATTAACTGCTGTTTTTAAACACATTGCTGGTTCCGGCCTACTAACGGTGTCTGCCCCTCCCTGGTGTTGCCCTCAACTGAATAAAGCTGAGCTTCTACCTTCCGGCTCTGATTAACTGCTGTTTTTAAACACATTGCTGGTTCCGGCCTACTAACGGTGTCTGCCCCTGCCTGGTGTTGCCCTCAACTGAATAAAGCTGAGCTTCAACCTTCTGGCTCTGATTAACTGCTGTTTTTAAACACATTGCTGGTTCCGGCCTACTAACGGTGTCTGCCCCTGCCTGGTGTTGCCCTCAACTGAATAAAGCTGAGCTTCAACCTTCTGGCTCTCATTAAGTGTTTTTTAAAAAACAAAATGGTGGTTCCGGCCTACTAACGGTGTCTGCCCCTGCCTGGTGTTGCCCTCAACTGAATAAAGCTGAGCTTCAACCTTCTGGCTCTCATTAAGTGTTTTTTAAAAAACAAAATGGTGTTTAGGGCCTGCTAATGGTGTCTGCCCCTCCCTGGTGTTGCCCTCAACTGAATAAAGCTGAGCTTCAACCTTCTGGCTCTCATTAAGTGTTTTTTAAAAAACAAAATGGTGGTTAGGGCCTACTAACGGTGTCTGCCCCTCCCTGGTGTTGTCCTCAACTGAACAAAGCTGAGCTTCCACATTCTGGCTTTCGGCCTATACTATCAGATATTAAACTGCATTTGGCCTACTAGTGTGGTTAGGCCCTTGAAACAGTGTCTGCTGCTCTTGGGTTTGCTACTCCACTGAACAAAGCAATGCCGCCTGTTTAGTCCTGTTACCAATTTTGATCTGCATTTAGCCTACTTTATTCTTTGGCCCTATATCTGTTTCCTCATCATCCTGCCCATTGCCCAGCCACTGCTAGATGAGTCTGCTGGTACATTGACCTAGACCACTACATTCCCCTTGTACTCTACACAGCCAGAATCTGACCCTGCTGAAAGTAAGGTTCCGCTTCCCGCATATTATACCACCTTACACAGGGACAAAGAGGAAGGTGCAGATGAAAGTGCAGGTTCCTTCATCAGGTGGGGGGGCATACTCGTTGGCGACGTCACTGGCACAGGGCCACTCAGAGTACGCAAAAGTGTCGCTGCTGGTGGGAGGCGCCCCTGCCATGCAAACACACCGCCGTACTTTGAGGGGCCCTGTGCCAGTGCCAATGCGAACGAGTGGGCCCCCCCTGCTTGCTCAGGATCACAGCACTTGCAACGTTGAAATACTTACCTCTCCCTGCTCCACCGCCATGACGTAGTCCATGTTTCCTGGGCCCACTAAAACCTTGAACCAGCCCTACCCCCACAACTTTTGCCAAATGACCCCCAATTTCCAGTGCCCAACTATTATTATAAAGTTAATTAAGATTGACAAGCTTCAGAAAACAAGAATGGATGTTTTTGGCAGTAAAATGTGCACTGTAGGTGTTTTCCTGGCCTCCACTCACTGCCGGCTATGCTTCCCCATTGACTTGCATTGGGTTTCGTGTTTCGGTCGATCCCCGACTTTTAGCGATAATCGGCCGACTTCACTCGACTCGACTCTGGACTAAATCGGGTTTCACAAAACCAGACTCGATCTTAAAAAAATGAAAGTCGCTCAACCCTAGTGGTCACATTATGCATATAATTATGCGTGTTTTGCATGTAATTAATTATTTGTTTGTTTATAAATTATGTTTATATATTCATTTTATAACATCATTTTATAGATTTTACATTTATTATTATGACTTATGGTTTAATATTGTGCAAATAATGATTGATTTCTGCTGAAATCGGCTTTGTTTGGTGCCCTGGTTTATGATGGCTGCGGGGTTGTTGTGTGCCAATGTGCGCGTGCGCCGCTCCTGCTCTGTGGTTGGTTCCTAGGGATGTGTGTTGTCAACGGCGTCATATGACGCTCTTGGGAACGCACTTCCGGGTTCCGGACATAGTGGCGGCGGCGGCAGCGTGCGTTACTTCGGCGCCATGTAATCATGACATCCCCTAATTAATCTAGCTGCAGCTGCTACACAGCTATATAAATAGCCCTCCTACCCCACTCACATCACTCCCTGATGAAGCAGTGAGCGAAACGGCGTTGGAGTGGTGTGTGCAGGGCAGTGGTACTCCTAACTGGTCAGTGTTCATAATATATTTTGGCACATTTGGCAGCGCTTTTACTGGGTAATATATAATTATTTGTTTTTTGTTTTTGGCTCACAACTTTTGTGGACACACTGGTTGTTTTGTATGCAATTTATTTTTTATTGCACTATTGCACTTTATTATGAATTGATTTATTTTGCTGCACACAATAGGTGTGTGTGTGTGTATATATGGATATACACACATATTATTCACAAATTTATTTGACTGATTTTTATCACATATTATATTATTAAATTATTATTTGCTGCATTATATATATTTTTATGTGTATTATACTGATCAGTTTGGACTTACCCTGTCTTGCACATACGGGATTTTTATATATATATATTTTTTATCTATCCCTAAGTAAACCTCGATTGGAGGAGATACATATTATCTATAGTTGTATGTTTTATATTCTTAATAAATAAATATCTGTTGTAGATTATACAATTTTAATAATAATAAAAATTTCCATACGTTTTGGTGATGTTTTTTGTGATTGCAATTTATTTTTAATAAAAAATATATTTTATTTAATATAATCTGGTCTGAAGGAAATTTTTTAAGGGTTCATTTCTTTAGTTTACAACTTTGTTCTTCACTTGGACCCCCATCATAATCTCTGACCTGTCGCTGGATAGCAAATCCATGGTTTTACTAAATTTCAGGTATTATTCAAGATTTTTTATAGCGTAAAATGCAGTGAAAAAAGCAAAGCAATGATATATTACAATATAGCAAAGATGTATTACAAAACCGCAATGATATATTGAAAATATATTACACCAAATTGGGTCTAATGTGTCACGGGGTTATTGAGACAGAGTGGAGCCAGAAGACCGCAGCGTCTGATTGCTCCTACTTCAGCGCTGAGAAGAAGCACTTCTCCTTGATTTTAAATGTGTTTATTTATTTTCGCAGAACAGGGGTTAATCGGCCATGTTGGAAATCCCTGTGTTCACAGCTGAGTTTGGTTAGCCTCTCCCTTCCCCTTTATAATATGGGCTCTGGTACTAATCCTCATCACAGCTAGCATTTGCTGCATGGATAACGGTGGGAGAGGAGTACATATGAGAAGGAGAGTTGAAGGAGTTATTAGTGAGTGTTGCTTGGTTTGTATGCATGGTAATTCCTTAGCCTTCTCTGTTTTGGCTTACCACTACCTTCACAGCCCAGTACATTCCTCTGTTATATGTGAGTGAATATTTTGTGTGCCTGGAGTTTTCTGTTAAACCCTTGTTTGTGTTGCCTTGTTTGTCAGGTTGGTGTACTACGATGCACAGTAGCGCCCCCTCTTCCCTGGGTGGGCAAAGAGAACAGATGGAGGGCTAACTCAGGAGATAAGGCAAAGGCGGAGGCCCCAGCATCTTCGCCATCTGAAGTATTCCAGGGAGCAGGGCGAGCTAGGGCCCCCCTAGTGTTAGCGACAGGCAAGGACCCCCTGGTCCTGGGTCACCCAATAGCTGTGCCGTGACATAATGTATATGGAGACAATTTGATAACAATATCAAAATGTTTATTTCTCTTCCATTCCATTTGAATTAAAAAAAAAATACATATGCATCTATATAATTTCTATCATTTTTACTTTACCATAAAAGATCTTATACATGAGCCCTTAGCTCAGGACCCATGATGTCAAATGTAATCTAAATCCTGATCAATAACATCATGTAATAGAAATATTATAGGACATGTTTGGGCTTCTAAAAATTGTTGTTCCATCAGCAAATTGCATAATTTAGAAAAAAAAGCCATTACTCAACTTCTAATCTGGAGCTGAGATTTTCTGTACCATCATGTGACTGCTCCAGACAATTACTGGCTTATAGCACCCAAATAAATCCTTTAAATTAAACGAAAAAATGTGGACCCCCCCCGACAATTCCTTTTGTTACTATTTGGTGGCATGTACAGTATATTGCTGAAAAATAAGAATAATAATATCATAGTTTTTTTCCTAGCAGATAAAAGTGAACAATGACACTTGCTCTGGAGTCGTGTGTCTTGTCTCAGGATGGTGCAGACTGTAAACGGCTATTGTGGTCATTTTAGTTTACATGAAAGGATGGCACACACATTGTTTCCAAGCAAGTGTAAATAAAACATATCTCTTTGATGGGAAGATCAGAGGCTCCATTTTTACAGGGGTCTTATGTTTATCTCATTGGACCTTTTATTTTCACAAATCATTACGGTGGAAGTTTGCCCCACACCTTTATTGACTGCATTTGTTTGATTTGGAAAAGAAAAGAAACTTTCCCTTTCCTGGCAACTTATAAAATGTCATTTCCTACAATAACAACCTGTAGCACTAGTTACATATTTCTTGTCACTACAAGTCCCATGTGGCATCGTATGATGGAACACATTGCTCAGTTTCACTGTGGTAGCAGATGCTAGCCTTGATTTTAATCCAACTCAAAGTGTGCAATTGTTGATCAAAATCCTGTGGAAGATGGCAGGAAATCTAATGTGTTTTTAGAAGTATGCAGATATATTAGTGGTGGCTGAAGGTATTTGGCACCATAGACAATGATTCCAAATTGCCAACTAGAGAAACAAATACAATGACCCCAATTCATCAAAGTTTCATGCCAGAATGCTTTGAAAAGTTGCAAAATTTAGAAGCAACTCGGAATTGTGCCAAAATGTTGCGACTTTTGGCATTTTCACACCTGTTTCATAGAATCATAGAATGTTAGAGTTGGAAGGGACCTCAAGGTTCATTGTGTCCAACCCCCTGCTCAATGAAGGATTCACTAAACCATCTCAGACAGATGTCTGTCCAGCCTCTGATTGAAAACTCATCACCTCTCGTGGCAGCCTGTCCCACTCATTGATCACCCTCACTGTCAAAAAAGTTTTTCTAATATCTAGTCTGTACCTTCCTCCTTTCAGTTTCATTCCATTGTTTCTTGTATTTCCATGTGCAGATGAGAATAAGGATGATCCCTTACACCTTGAAAGCCCTTCAGATATTTGTAGAAAGCTATTAAGTCTCCTCTTAGCCTTCCTTTTTGCAAGTTAAACATTCCCAGATCCTTTAACCATTCCTCATAGAACCCACTTTGCAGTCTGCTCACCATCCTGGTAGCTCTTCTCTAAACATACTCCGGTATTTCCATGTCTTTTTTAAAATGTGTGCAGAACTGGACACAGTATTCCAGATGAAAGTCTGACAAGGGAGGAGTAGAGGGGGAGAATTACTTCACGTGGTCTAGACTCTGTGCTTTACTTAATACGTCCTAGGATAGTGTTTGCATTTTTTGCTGCTGCATCACACTGTTGACTCTTGTGCAGTCTGTGATCTACAGTATTAGTATACCCAAGTCTTTATCACACAAGCTGTTCCTCACATTCTGTAGATGTAATTTTTATTTTTCTTGCCCAGATGTAGAATCTTGCATTTCTCCCTGTTAAATACCAGTTTATTAGCCACTGTCCATTGCTCAAGCTTCCATAGATGCTTCTGAATCATTTCACTGTCTTCTCTAGTGTTAGGTATCCCTCTAAGCTTTTTCTAAGCTCTAACCAAATGTGTTGACCTGGGGCAGAATGAGGGCACTGAGGGGGTGGGAAGCCACAGCTAGTCTAATTCATGACCAGCTGTGGCATTCCCCATTTCAGGAATCTGCAGTCTTTTACTGGAGTAAGATTTCTGACATAGCTCACGGTGGCCCTTGCCATTTGTCTGACACTCCAGATTCATGAACAATGCCAGTCTTGATGAATCAAGCCTAATTAATTTTTCTTATGGTTTATTTGCTGTGGTGATCATATCATCAGTCACAGGTGCATCTCACAAAATTAGAATATCATCAAAAAGTTAATTTATTTTAGTTCTTCAATACAAAAAGTGAAACTCATATATTAGATAGAGTCATTACAAACAGAGTGATCTATTTCAAGTGTTTATTTCTGTTAATGTTGATGATTATGGCTTACAGTCAATGAAAACCCAAAAGTCATTATCTCAGTAAATTAGAATAGTTTATAATACCAACTTGAAAAAAATGATTTTAAAATCCAAAATGTTGGCCTACTGAAATGTATGTTCAGTAAATGCACTCAATATTTGGTCGAGGCTCCTTTTGCATCAATTACTGCATCATTGCGGCGTGGCATGAGGCGATCAGCCTTTGGCACTGCTGAGGTGTTATGGAAGCCCAGGTTGCTTTGATAGCAGCCTTCAGCTCGTCTGCGTTGTTGGGTCTGGTGTGTTTCATCTTCCTCTTGACAATACCTCATAGATTCTCTATGGGGTTAAGGTCAGGCGAGTTTGCAGGCCAATCAAGCACAGTGATACTGTTTTTTTAAAGCCAGGAATTGGTACTTTTGGCAATGTGGACAGGTGCCAAGTTCTGCTGGAATATGAAATTTGCATCTCCAATAAGCTTGTTGGCAGAGGGAAACATGAAGTGCTCTAAAATTTCCTGGTAGATGGCTGCGCTGACTTTGGTCTTGATAAAGCACAGTGGACATACACCAGCAGATGACATGGCTGCCGAAACCATTATTGATTGTGGAAACTTCACACCAGACCTTGGAAATCAAGGTCCCAGACTCTGGAGGAAGAGTGGAGAGACAGACAATCTAAGCTGCTTGAGGTCTAGTGTGAAGTGCCCCTTAGTAAACTGAGCACCCTTATTTCCTGGAAGTATAAGGGTATGTTTCCATGGTCAGGAATGGCTCAGTATTTGTTCAGGATTTGATGCAGGAAAAATCTGCACCAAATCTGCATCTGAGTTCACTGGCAGGTCACCTGCATTTTTGATGTGTCTTTTTACATGCGTTTTTGATGCGTTTTTTCATTGCATGCGTTTTTTTGTCACTTTAAATAAAGCTAATTGAAAGATGGCTTCTGGGAAAAAAACGTTATTTCCTGTTTGCAGATATATTGGGATATGTTCCCACGGTCAGTAAACGCTGTGGGTTTTTTCATGTGGATTTTTGGGTGTTTTTGTAAGCTAAATAAAGATATACAAAAAAAGAATTGTGATGTAATGTCCTTCTACAGCCTCTTCTTTTACATACTCCATTGAAGAATAATGTTTACACACACACAGATAGATAGATGATACGATAGATAATAGATAGATACGATAGATATAGCTATAGATAGATACGACAGATAGATATCTATCTATATACACTCACTGGCCACTTTATTAGGTACACCTGTCCAACTTCTTGTTAACACTTAATTTCTAATCAGCCAATCACATGGCGGCAACTCAGTGCATTTAGGCATGTAGACATGGTCAAGACAATCTCCTGCAGTTCAAACCGAGCATCAGTATGGGGAAGAAAGGTGATTTGAGTGCCTTTGAACGTGGCATGGTTGTTGGTGCCAGAAGGGCTGGTCTGAGTATTTCAGAAACTGCTGATCTACTGGGATTTTCACGCACAACCATCTCTAGGGTTTACAGAGAATGGTCCGAAAAAGAAAAAAAATCCAGTGAGCGGCAGTTCTGTGGGCGGAAATGCCTTGTTGATGCCAGAGGTCAGAGGAGAATGGGCAGACTGGTTCGAGCTGATAGAAAGGCAACAGTGACTCAAATCGCCACCCGTTACAACCAAGGTAGGCCTAAGAGCATCTCTGAACGCACAGTGCGTCGAACTTTGAGGCAGATGGGCTACAGCAGCAGAAGACCACACCGGGTACCACTCCTTTCAGCTAAGAACAGGAAACTGAGGCTACAATTTGTACAAGCTCATCGAAATTGGACAGTAGAAGATTGGAAAAACGTTGCTTGGTCTGATGAGTCTCGATTTCTGCTGCGACATTCAGATGGTAGGGTCAGAATTTGGCGTAAACAACATGAAAGCATGGATCCATCCTGCCTTGTATGGAGCATCTTTGGGATGTGCAGCCGACAAATCTGCGGCAACTGTGTGATGCCATCATGTCAATATGGACCACAATCTCTGAGGAATGCTTCCAGCACCTTGTTGAATCTATGCCACGAAGAATTGAGGCAGTTCTGAAGACAAAAGGGGGTCCAACCCGTTACTAGCATGGTGTACCTAATAAAGTGGCCGGTGAGTGTAGATAGATAGGTACATCTATAGATAGTTAATAGACAGCTAGATATATCTATAGATAGATCTATCTATTATCTATCTATCTATCCCATATCTATATATTATCTATCTATCTATCTATCTATCTATCTATCTATCTATCTATCCCATATCTATATATTATCTATCTATCTATCTATCTATCTATCTATCTATCTATCTATCTATCTATCTATCTATCTATCTATAGTATCTATCTATCTATATCTATCTATTATAATAGATAGATATAGATAGATAGATACTATAGATAGATAGATAGATAGATAGATAGATAGAGATAGATCTATCTATCTATCTATCTATCTATCCCATATCAATTCAATTAAATTCAAATGAGCTTTATTGGCAGGACTAAGTACATGTTAGCACTGCCAAAGCATATGGAAAAAATAGGGGGATGGCGGTGGGGTAGGGAGGCATATAGAGGTCCAGGATATATCAGGCTCCTTTTAGAGGATAGGGGACATGTCTATGGTGGGGTATAGGAGCCCATGGCATATCGGGCTCTTTAGTCGGGGGATAGAGATATGTCCAGGGTTGGGGTACAGGAGTCCATGACATATCAAGCTCCTCTTAGTCTGTGGCAGGCACCGACATATTCCGCTGCTATGGCCGCTGCACTTTCATCTTCCCCCAGTATTATAGGTAGTTTCTCTTCCTCCTCCATGGAGGTGAAGTTTGGGAAGAGATCAGACAGTCTCTTGAAGTGAGTGTCCCTCACTGAGGAGTATATGGGGCACCACAGCAGGAAGTGGGCCTCATCTTCCACGGCCTCCTGGGGGCACTGCTGGCAGAGTCTGCTCTCTCGGGGCTTGTAGTTCTGTCGGTGCCGCCCGGATTCGATGAGTAGTCTGTGGGCGCTCAGTCTGTATCGGCTCAGGATCTGTCGCTCTTTGGGGTTTTCTAGTTTCTCTAGATATGGGGCCAGTTTGTACTCCCTCTGTAGGTTCTGGTATATCGTCAGTTTCTGGGATTTGCTTATGTCGTTCCTCCAGATGCTGAGATATTCCTCTTTGACTTTGTGTATCATCTTTTGGATTTCACCTTTTGTCAGGCCATGTAGGTTGATGGCTTGGTCAGACTGGCTTTGGGTACTTTTTGTTGGGGGGCTTCCTGGTGTAGGAAGGCTTTGTGGTATATCTACTATATTATCTATCTATCTATCTATCTATCTATCTATTATCTATCTATCATATCTATATATTATCTATCTATACATCTATCTATCTATCTATAAATCTATGTAAAGATAGATATATCTATAGATAGCTATATATATATATATATATATATATATATATATTGATAGATAGATGCATCGATAGATACGATAGATATGATAGATAGATACGGTAGATATAATAGATAGATGATTGATAGATATAACGATAGATAGATAACACTGGTCAACGCAATTTTTCTGGCAAAAGGTTCTAAAACATATTTTAAGTCAATTTTGGCTGCTGATTACGAATATGAACTCCATTTTTGGCTATCACATCAGGATTTCGAGATATTTTCAATTTTTGATGAAAATTACTCCTAATGTTTTATGATAAAAACACATGATTTTCGGTACTACATTTTGTATATTTTTAATCAAGGAATAACAAAGATTACAAAGTCTATGTACAGCAAATCAAATATACTTACAGAATTAAACTACAAAATATAAAAACACATATATATGGCACACAGATGAATGACAAATGGCAGTAATTTGAACTTTCTTTTCTTGGCTGATCTGTGATGTACAGCTTCTGGGTTGTCTCTCATCAAGCTCCAGCAATAGTCGGCCATCATATGTGAGTCCCACCGGCCTTGATACCGTTCTTCCATTGTTTTAATGTCCTGATGAAAACGCTCCCTTTGTTCCTCGCTCACATCCCCAAGGTTCTCTGGAAAAAAGTCCAAATGGCTGTGTAAATAGTGAATCTTGATACTCATTCTACATCCAAGATTTCGCAGACTCATTAGTAGCTCTTCCACAATCTCTTCATAGTTGTCTGCTTTCTTATTCCCTAGAAAATTCTGCACCACATTACAAAATGCATTCCAAGCTCTTTCTTCTGTCTCATTCATTGATGTGATAAAATTTGGGTCTCTCATAAGTGTTTGAGGTCCATCAAATATTCCAGCCTTTTTCTTCTCTTCACTAAGACCAGGAAAAGTTGAACATATATAGTTAAAGCATTCTCTACTGTGATTGAGAGCTTTGACGAACTGCTTCATCAATCCAAGTTTTATGTGTAAGGGAGGAAAGACAATGTCCTTCCTATCCACTAGAGGATCATGGATGACATTCTTATCGCCAGATGCCAAACTCCATCGCTGAGGCCATTCAGTTTTCACCCAATGCTCTGCTGTAGCTCTACTGTCCCAGTAGCCCAGAAAACAAGGGTGTTATCATAACAAATGGGAATTATGCATGTTCAAAGAAAACAAAGATATTCTCACATTTATTGGGAGACTAAATGAAAACTAAATTTACCTTAGTGAACCGTATAAACCGGCACTTTTCATACACTACTTATATTTATCATGGAACTCATGAAAATGGGCTATATACCTATAGTGCAAAAACGTGATGTGATAGAGAAATTATAAGATCAGATTTGAATTCAGCACCCTTAAATTAGTGTAAAACTGTTCTTAAAGTCCATGCCAGAAATTTTTTTTTTGTAGACCAGTGTAATAGGTAGATAATAGATACAGTATATCTATAGATAGATAGATAATACCAAGCCTGATGTTTAGTAATCTATATATATAATTGTTTAAGGGTTTTTCTGTCTGTCTGTCTGTCCTGGAAATCCCACGTCTCTGATTGGTCGAGGCCGCCTGGGCCTCGACCAATTAGCGATGGGCACAGTATCGATGTAGATGTCATAATGGAAATCTCGCGTCTCTGATTGGTCGAGGCTGCCAGGCCTCGACCAATCAGCGACGGACACAGCATGGCGACGATGATGTCATAAAGGTTGCCTCGACCAATCAGCGACGGGCACAGTCTGCCTCAGCGACGGGCACAGTCTGCCGTGAATTCTGGAATCATCATTGTCCATATACTACGGGGACATGCATATTCTAGAATACCCGATGCGTTAGAATCGGGCCACAATCTAGTCTATATATATAATTGTCTAAGGGTTTTTCTGTCTGTCTGTCTGTCTGTCCTGGAAATCCCGCGTCGCTGATTGGTCGAGGCCGCCAGGCCTCGAGCAATCAGCGACGGGCACAGTATATCGACGTAGATGTCATAATGGTTGCCATGGCGACGATGATGTCATAAAGGTTGCCTCGACCATGCCGTGAATTCTGGAATCATCATTGTCCATATACTACGGGGACATGCATATACTGGGCCTCGACCAATCAGCGACGGGCACAGTATCGATGTAGATGTCATAATGGTTGCCATGGCGACGATGATGTCATAAAGGTTGCCTCGACCAATCAGCGACGGGCACAGTCTGCCGAGAATTCTGGAATCATCATTGTCTATATACTACAGGGACATGCATATTCTAGAATACCCGATGCGTTAGAATCGGGCCACAATCTAGTAAACATAATAAAATCGTACATAAAAAGTTAGGCTGAGATCACACATGCGAGAAACTCGGATGAGTCTCCCATCTTAATACCCGGCACTGCCGCCGGCATTCGGGAGCCGAGCGTACAGCTGCATGCATTTCTATGTAACCACACGTTTCGCTCCCAAGTGTCGGCGGCAGTGCAGGGTATTAAGATCTGAGGCTCGTCCGAGTTTCTCGCATGTGTGATCCTGGCCTTAAATAAAGACACACATGAAATCTGCATTAGACCGGGGTCACACTCGCAAGAAACTCGCATGAGACTGGCACCTCAATACCCGGCACTAACGCCGAAACTCGAGACTGGAGTGTGCGGCTGCATGTATTTCTATGTAGCTGAACGCTCCAGTCCCGAGTGCTGGCGGCAGTGCCAGATATTGATGCGAGAGACTCGTGCAAGTTTCTCGCAAGTGTGACCCCGGCCTTAAATGCAATATTTGCTCAATTTAAATTTTTTTTAAAAAAATGGCGTGGGCTCCCGCGCAATTTCCTGCGCCAGAGAGGGAAAGCCAGTGACTAGGGGCCGATGTTTGCAGCCTGGGAAGGGGTTAATACCCCTGGAGCTTCCCAGGCTATGAATATCAGCCCGCAGCTGTATACTTAGCCTTTACTGGCTATTAAAATAGGGGGACCCCCCAAAAAAATGACCTGGGGTCCCCCTATAATTAATAGCCAGAAAGGCTATGCAGACAGCTGTGGGCTGATATTCATAGCTTAGAGAGGGGCCATGGATATTGACCCCCCCCCCCGGCTACAAATACCAGCTCCCAGCTGCCCCAGAAACGGAACATCTGTAAGATGCACCAATTCCGTCGCTTAGCCTCTCTCTTCCCACTGTCCTGTAGTGGTGGCATATGGGGTAATAAGGGGTTAATATCTCCTTTGCATTGTAAGGTGACATCAAGCCGGCTTAGTAATGGAGAGGCTCAATAAGATACCTACCATTACTAATCCTATAGTTGGTAAAGGGTTAATAAAACACACACACAGGCAGAATGAAGTATTTTAATGAAATAAAACACCACACAGTTTTGCCATCTTTATTACACTGGTAATCCAAGCGAAGTCATCGATCTTCTGAAAAAAATAAAATAAAAAATAAACCAACAGTATACTCCTGGTGTCCGATGTAGTCCTTAATAACAAGTGTCCCACGATGAGTCCATCTCTGCTACATCTGGATGCCTAACATCCAGACATAGCATAGCTTGTAGATGACGGCTGGAGATAACATACCGGCGATCACCTACACTGCAGTGTTTTCACAATCAGCTGATCAGCTGACCATGAGAACCAGACTAGTGACCGGAGATAACCCCTGGTCACGTACACGGCAGTTCTCGTGGTAAGCTAAGTTATCGTGAGAACTGCAGTGGATGCGGACTTCCGGCGGTGTGACAGGTAAGAGATTATTTAAATTAGTAGACATGCGCTGTAAGCTGCAGTTACTAGGCATGTGACTAATCATTAGATGCGGTTTTACCACATCTAATGATAGTCTATGGTAAATTTACGGTGTGGAGACAGAGCGTCGCCACATTGTAAACAGACATGCTGCATTCCGTTTACACTGGTCTGCCACCTGCATCTTTTAAGGTATAGTGGAGACGGGATTTTATTAAACCCTTTCCACTGTGCTGTAACATCTGGACGCTGCGGCTGTACGCAGCGTCAAACATGCAGCGTTTCCTGACCGTGGAAAAATACCCTAAGCACGGGTGAAAATCATGAAGTATCAACAGCTTTAGATTGGTGATGGAGGCAAAGTTCACTTATAATACCAATCTTTATAGCAGGTGCAGAATACAATTTCGAGAGGTGCAGTGACATTCCTCACCTGCTTTTATTAAGATGAACAGCCTGATAAGAGTGCAAGTTAATGAACTTACATTAGACAAGCCAAATACCCCCTGCAGTGATAAGCTGTAATGTAAGACTTGGTCTACCCATGTGGTCTACTGTCTCAGTATGTTTTTTAGGTTGGCTACCTATTTGCCAGTCGGATTAGCCTGAACAATGAATGGGCACTGGATAACAAGGTTTTCATTTGGCACGTATTCCTAACATGAAGTTGCCAGCAATGTTGTTGTTATTTTGGAACCATTAAAATAACATTTTTAACTTAACTACAACAATTAAGTGATCTGGTTACTAATAGCTATTTTATGTATCCGTGACCTCATGCACTTTTGATATCGATGCAGACGTTGAAGAAACCTGTCACCAGGTTTTTACCATATAACCTACGGCCACATCCTTTCAGCCCCATGTGACAGCATTCTATAATGTTGTTTATATCACTCCAATTCGCCTTACAAGGCAAAAAACCCCACCTTTTATTATACTTATTTACGGGGTGGTCCGGTCTGATGGGCGTCACTGGACTTCATCTTGCGCCTCCTTTCTTCTTGCAATTGCCGTCCTCTGCTTCTTCGTGTGGATGATGTGTCCTACATCACCTCAGTGTCCTCCATCACGCTACTGCGCAGGCAGGCTTCTTTCTGCCCTGCTGAGAGTTGAGCAAAGTAATGTTCTGGCATGATGTGTGGATGATGTAGGACATGTTATCCACACAAAGTAGAGAAGGGCGACAGCATCGCAAAAAGAGAGGAGGCACTGGAACAAGACCATCGACGTCCACTGGGCCGGACTGCCCTGTAGCTGAGCATTACAATAGGTGTTTTCTTTTGCATTACAGGGCGAATTGGATTCGTATATACAGCCTTTTAGAATATTGTCACATGGGGCTGAACAGTGGTGGACATACTTTATATGGGAAAAACCTGTCTGACAGCCATCTCAGCTCACTATTTCTTACACAGGAGCGATTGCTTAGCTGAGTGTTCCTGTGTTCTTTATGAGACAAGCAGTGAGAAATATCTGTAGGCAGCTCATCTTTGGGAGAACAAAGCGATTGGCAGTCTGAAATCAGATATGCTTGATTGACCTCCCCCTGATGAAATGCTGGCCAGCAAGTTCATACATATTAGACCATTTGCTCATCAATATAGGCGAGTTTGGATGACATTAGTCTAAAGGTACCTTCACACTCAGCAACTTTACAACGAGAACGACAACGATCCTGACCGTGACGTTGCAGCGTCCTGGTTAGCGATCTCGTTGTGTTTGACACGCAGCAGCGATCAGGATCATGCTATGATATCGCTGGTCGGAGCTAGAAGTCCAGAACTTTATTTGGTCATCAGATCGGCATGTATCGTCGTGTTTGACAGCAAAAGCAACAATATCATCAATGTTAAACATGGAGCTAACGACCTGTGAGAATGATAAGTGCGTCACCGCTACGTCACAGGATCGCTCCTGCATCGTTGTGGAGCTGCTGTGTTTGACTTCTCTACAGCGACCTAAACAGCGACGCTGCAACGATCGGCTCGTTATCTATATCGCTGCAGCATCGCTGAGTGTGACGGTACCTTTAGGGCAGAGACAGACTGCCATATTTCTCGGGCGACAATCGAATTGTAAAGCTAGTACTGGCTGTTGGCTCTCCTGATCTGAGTTTGACAGCTACATAGTAATCCATCACACTGTCTTGCTCAGGTCAGGAGAGGTGCCAGGCCAATCCATGCAGTGCGATGCGATTCTCGCACGAGAAATACGGCAGTCTGTCTCTGCCCTAATATGTATGGTGGACTGAAGGGTTCAATTACAATACACTATAATCAAGAATGATAATGTGCCGGAGTAAACTGGACAAAAGAGCAAAATCATCTTTTGTAGAAGGAAATAATCTTTTGGTTTATGTAGAAATTGTCGTTCTTGGGAGCACATTATGTAAATAGAACGTGCTGCTGAGAACAGTCTATACACATAGAACAATTTCTTATTTTATAGCTCATTCTGTGAACATTGGAAGTGCAGTCGGCCTGTCTAAACAGACAATTAAAAGACTGCTGATTGGAAAACGTAGCTAGTCGGCCGCTGTTTACGCTCACAGGTCATCTAATAGTAATGCTAATCAAGTAAATCAATGTAATCAAGTTGTTCTAGATACTACATTAAATTTTTATTATTTATCAACTCCTTATATTCAATGTCAATATGAGATACATGCTCTTCTGGAAACCAAAATACCCATATACTTTAAGTAATTAAATTAAGGTGTTACAATGATTTCACCTCAACTATCAGAGTCCACCTCACAGTCTCCACACTTGCCACCGAAGCCATTTGGCTGGGTTTATTAAAAGGAAATTTACAAAAGTAGACACATTGGTGGAGATTTATGAAGACAGATCTGAAATGTCAGAAAAATGAATTAATGGATTTCACAGACAATTCATTTTGTGGCCAATTATGTACAGTGATATAAAGAGGCTGTAGAAGTAAAAAGGTATAAAATGCTGAATGAAACCCTATTGTAAAAATAATTTCAGGCAAAAATACATGAATTAGTAAAAATAAAAATGCACAAAAAGTTTCATTGATGCCTTTTCTGTGCAATTCCCCTATTACATAATACTTTTTCCTCCCATATTCATATTTAAGCTTGTATTGCCAAGTAAACTTCTTCCCATATTGCTAGAAAAATATTAAAAATTAAGAGTCCTAAGTGGTTGATATATTTTAATGAGTAAAAGAAAATTTTCTGTCAAAATGGCCATGTGAGGGCTTTTTTTTTGTGGGACAAGTTGTACTTTTGAACAATACCATTGGTTTTAACATATCGTGCACTGGAAAATGGGGAAAAAATCCAAGTGCAGTGAAATTGCAAAAAAAGTGAAATTCCACAATTGTTTTTCTTTTTTACTATGATCACTAAATGCTAAAACTGACCTGCCACTATGATTCTCCAGGTAATTACTAGTTCATAGACATCAAACATGTCTAGGTTCTTTTTTATCTTAGGCTACTTTCACACAACAGGTTTTCAGTGTCAGGCTAAATCCGGCGAATGTTGGAAACACTGGATCCGGCGCAGATTTTGAAAAACTGATGCGACGGATCCGTTTTTTTTGACGGATCCGGCTAGCATATCTAGAGTATTGGATACAAAAAAAATTTGGAGCATGCTCAGTTTTAAAAACCGGATCAGGCCGCCGGATCCGCCTTTTTCCGGATCCGGCACCTTCCGGCTCCCATAGGCTTTCATTGTAGCAAACAGCTGGAAGCGCCGGATCCGGTGCTTCAGGCTTTTTCGCCTGAGACAAAAAACGTTGCAATGGACGTTTTTTCAAGAAACCAGAAGCTGCAGATTTGCCAGATCTGGCGAAATACCAGACGAAACGCAATGTCATCCGGAGCAATCCGGCACTAATAAAAGTCTATGGGAAAAAAACCTGATCCGGCGGCAACATTCGCCTGATCCGTTTTTCTGAAAATTAGCCGGATTTAGCTGGACGGCGAAAACCTGATGTGTGAAAGTAGCCTAAGTGGTGAAAACAAATTCCAAAGTTTGTTAAAAAAAAAAAATTGCACCATTTTCCGATACCCGTAGCATCTCCATTTTTCGTGATCTCGAGCTGGGTGAAGGATTATTTTTTGTGTGCCGAGCTGTCGTTCTTAATGATACAATTTTGGTGCAGATACATTCGTTTGATCGCCCGTTATTGCATTTTAATGCAAAGTTGCAGCGACCAAAAAAACTTAATTCTGGTGTTTTGACTTTTTTTCTCGTTACGTCGTTTAACGATTGGGTTATTTTTTTTTAATATTGAGTCTAAAGCGGTGATACCAAATATGTGTATGTTTGATTTTTTTTCTATTGTTTTATTTTGAATGGGGCAAAAGGGGAATAACTTGAACTTTTATATTTTTTTACTTTTAAAATATTTTTAAAAACATTTAAATTTTAATTTTGGTATGCTTCAATAATCTCCATGGGAGACTAGAAGCTGCCATAACCCAATCGCCTCTGCTACATACATCAGATCGACCTCTATGTAGTAGAATCGCTAACTTGCTGTGAGCGCTAACTGGGCGGCGCTCATAGCAATCTGGCTATAACAACCATAGAGGACTGCTGGAGACCTATGGTTATCATGCCAACCCATTGGTGACCCGCAGTCATGTAATACAGGCACCAATGGGCGGGATTTCCGGCATGCTTGTCGGAAGCGCGTGTTAAATGCTGCTGTTAGAGTTTGACAGCGGCATTTAACTAGTTAACAGCCGTGGATGGATCGCGTTCCACCCGCGGCTGTTAGAGGCACATGTCAGCTGTTCAAAACAGCTGACATTTGCCAGAAAAGATGTAGGCTCAGTGCCGGAGCCCACATCAAAGGGAGGGTGTCCGACATCGGCATACTGCTATGCCTTATGTTGGAAAGGGGATAAGGGTTAAGGTGAATTTTGTCAGGTTGACCGCAGAATCAGCATCAATTCCTGTATTTAGATGAAGACTTTGCAGGTATTTAATCCTTCCTGATGTGGGATATTATCGTACAAAGATTCAACATCTATGGTGGCTAGGATGGCTCCTTCTGGTAGGTGATATATTGCAGACAGTTTATTCAATAGGTCAGTGTGTCCTGAATGTAGCTATGTGGTTGTGTGGATCCTTTACCAGGGGTTTAAGAACACCGTTTACCCAGAAACTTGCACAGTAAGGATGCCATCACATGAAATGACTGGTCTTCCTGGATTTCCAGATTTGTGGATTTTGGGAAGCATATAGAATGCCCCTAATCTTGGACTGTGTTGTATCAGGTCTTCAGTTCTTATGGATTTGTCAGGTAGACAAGAGACCAACGTTTTTAATTCTAGTGGCTAACAGTACAAAGATATATTTTTCCTGTCACTAATTGTTAACTAATTTTATTAAATAGTGTAATGTAAAGGGATAGGATCCTCCATTCTGCAATTGGAAATCACAAAAGGCTAGATCATAACCCTTGAAGATGTCAATCATAGGAACGTGACTTTGTGACAATATGAAGTATTTCAAGGGTGAGTACAAAATTGCAGTTGGTGTTATTAGCTTAGATCT